>NC_057794.1:439890957-439905112 GCF_018294505.1 Triticum aestivum
GCCCTGTTGACCTGCTGACGTCAAGGTGATGACATGCTGACGCCATAATTCATTTTCTGGAATTATTTTAATTCTAAATAATCAGAAAATTCCAGAAAATTGTTTAAACTTCTAAAATTCATAGAAAATTAACCGTAACTCCAAATTAAATAAATTATATATGAAAAATTATCAGAAAAATTCAAGGAATCCATCTGTACCATTTTCATGCATGTTAGAACAACTTATCACTACTGTTTAGAGCAAATGAAGTGAATGACATTTAAATAATCACATATGGAGTTTGAATTTGAATCTTGTATTCAAACCAACTTCATTTAATCTGTTGCTAGTCGCATTAGCCCAAAACACATTCATATTGCCATGTCATAGCATGCATCATATTGTGCATTGCATTGATTGTATTTCTTCTTTGTTGCCGGTATTTGTCCCCTCTCGATAGACGTGATACCGATGATGTGATCGTTGACACTGATGAAGACTCAATGTTATCTTCAGAAGTGCCAGGCAAGCAAAACCCCCTTGTTCATTCTGATACAATCCTACTCTCTCGCTCCTGCTCTCTTTTACTGCATTAGGACAACACCGATTCATCTGTTACTTGCTGCGGTAGCTGAACCCCTTTATCCTTTGCATGACCTGTCATTCCACAGTAAATAGATGAAACCCACTAGTATGAGTAGGAGTTGTTTGAGCCCTGTTATGCCTACTCATTCATGCTTGCTTGTCATGCCTGCTACTGCTTAGAGTTGAGTCAGGTCTGATTCATCGGGGATGAATCAGAGGCGTGTGAACATGTCCTACTGTGTGTGAGCTAAGTGTGTGAACACGATTTGGTAAAGGTAGCGGTGAGAGGCCATGTAGGAGTACATGGTGGGTTGTCTCATTGCAGCCGTCCTCAGGAACTGAGTTCTGTGTTCGTGATCCATGATTCAGCTACTACCATACATTGGGCCCTGAAATATGACCCCGCTCGACTTCTTATTCACCCTAGTCCTCTGTCCAGGAGTTGCAAGTAGTTTCTGGTGTTTGTAGCCTACTGGAGGCCGTGGACAGCGCTGACCGTAGGGGTGGGCTGTGATGCGGTAGGTACGTGGCCGGGTGTACCGAATACCCGTTAGGTATCTCGGGAACCCTGTTCACATCGTTCGGGGCCGTATGGGAAACCTCGGCCGGACTCCCTGCGGATGGAACCTGAATAGGCGATAAACCTGGACTAGAGACTTAAGTGTTTAGGTAGGTCGTGGTCTACACCCACGTCGGCTTTCGCTTGAAGTCTGCCGAGCACATGTCGTGTGTAGACGCTAAGTGGTGGAAACATGTATGAAGAAGTACACCCCTGCAGGGTTAACATCATCTATTCGAATAGCCGTGTCCGCGGAAAAGGACTTCTGGGTTACTTATATCAGTTCATAGACAAGTGAAAGTGGATACTTTAAAATACGCAAGATAAGCGTGAGTGCTATGGATGGCGTTCTCGTAGGGAGACGGGAGCGGATCCATAGTGGTGTATTGATATGGTGAATATGTGGACTCGTGTGCGCCACCTCAAAAGAGTCGCTTGCAGTCGTAGTTAGGATAGCCACCGAGTCAAAGCTGGCTTGCTGCAGTTAAACCCCACCACCCCTTTGTTGATAATGATGCATATGTAGATAGTTCTGATGTAAGTCTTGCTGGGTACATTTGTACTCACGTTTGCCTATTTTATGTTTTTGTAGAGAGACTTCGGTCTCGCTAGTAGTTTCACGTGGACTTCGGCGTTTAGCTTGATACCTCAGCTACGATCTTGTGCCCCGGCAGGATCTGATAGATAGTCAGGCTTCTCAGCCTTTTCCATTTATAGTTGTCTGTACTCAGACATGATAGCTTCCGCTTGTGCTTTGACTTGTATGCTCTGAGTGTTGGGTCATGAGACCCATGTTTGTAATATCTCGCTCCTCGGAGCCTAATGAATAAACTACTTGAGTCGTAGAGTCATTTTGTGATGCCATGTTGTATTGCACATATCGAGCATATTGTGTGTATGTTATTGAAATGCTTGGTATGTGTGGGATCTGACCATCTAGTTGTTTATCTTTAGTAGCCTCTCTTACCGGGAAATGTCTCCTAGTGTTTCCACTGAGCCATGGTAGCTTGCTACTGCTCCGGAACACTCAGGCTGGCCGGCATGTGTCCTTCTTCGTTCCTGTGTCTGTCCCTTCGGGGAAATGTCACGCTTTGAGTACCGGAGTCCTGTTAGCCCGCTACAGCCCGGTTTACCGGAGTCCTGCTAGCCCAGTGCTACAGCCCGGACCCACTTGCTGATGACCGACACGTTCGAAGCTGGGTCATGGATGCCTGTCCCTGTAAGTCTGTGCCACTTTGGGTTTACGACTAGTCATGTCAGCCCGGGCTCTTTATCATATGGATGCTAGCGACACTATCATATACGTGAGCCAAAAGGCGCAAACGGTCCCGGGAAAAGGTAAGACGACACCCGTGGGGATACCGTGCGTGAGGCCACAAAGTGATATGAGGTGTTACCAGCTAGATCGATGTGACATCGAGTCGGGGTCCTGACACTAGACCAGATTATATAGAAGGGAGAGAGCTAGCCTTGCCCTCTCCTACCTCCTAGAAACAGCTCAAGGAGAAACCGTGTAAACGCTTTGCCATAGTGATCATGCGGAGACCCCGCAGAGCAGCAGTAGGGGTATTATCTCCTCGGAGAGCCCTGAAGCTTGGTAAGATTCGCCGGCGTGCATGTCTTTGCCTCATCCCGTTTCCAGGCACCGGCGACATTCTACTCGCCCCCACCATGATAAGTCATCCTTTGGCATATGTCGCACCAAACCCCCGACATATTTCGCCCACCGTGGGGCCTGGTGCACCGCCGTCCGGAGATCTGTTCTGGACGGGAACCCATTTCCTCCCTGGCGAGTGCAGCCAGCCAGGCACGCCAGACGGAGTTTGCACCGACGCGCTAAGCGGCGTTGCAATCGCCTACGCGACCAGCTCCTTGGATGAACTTGTCGGCGAGGTCCGCCTCTCCAACGAACCTGCGTCCGACGCAGGCACGGGCGGCCCCGAGAACCTCCTCGCGGGCCTCCTCAATCAACTCCACGTTTCCGGCGAGCCTGCCGTAGACTTGGACTCCGTAGGCTCCACCGACCCGATGCTGGTCGACTCCGACACCGCGTCGCTCGACGCGTTCCCCACCAATGTGGTGGTCTACGACGAACCTCTCCCTCGCGCGGAGAGCAACGGAAGCACCGTCACCGAGGTGCTAGTCATCAGTCATGACAAGCTCCCCGGTAGAGGAGCGCACGACACTGACGTAGAGACGTTGGAAGACCTAACTGTGCCCATTCCGGAAGACGCTGATGTAGAGACGTTGGAGGCGCGCCGCCTTCAGCTCGTTGAAGGCGCGAAGAAGCTGGCCAGCATGAGACGCTTGTCAGAAGCCTACCAGCGGGAAATGGATCGCGTCGTCGGCGGCTCACTAGCCCCGGCGGGGCCGAGCCACCTTGGCGCGGACTAGCAGCGCGGCGTGGCCATCGCCAACCTGTTTGGGGCAAGCCGCCCTGTGTACGCTACACCAGCGGAGAACATCCGAGCCGCCCAGGCAGAGGCGGATGAGCTGGACAATTTCGAGGGCGAAGAGTGCTGCCTCATGATGGAGCGAGTCCAGCGGCTCCTCGAAGCGGCCGCCGCGCCGAACGAGGCCGGCTACCGCACGGAGGCGTCGCAGTGGCCAAACGACGACCTTCACCGAGATCAAGGCGCGACGTCTCGGACGCCTACTGGCGGCGCCCGAGGAAGAAGAGGCAAGGAGCCGGTTGTCAGCCACAGTCGGACTCGCATTACCATAGAGCGCGACCGAGATGGCCGTCCGAGAGCAGTGGAACAACGGGACGACTATCCGCCTCCCCTCCCCGCAAGGAGAGGCGAGTCTCCCCGCCGCCTGTTGACCATCCGACTCTCGGCGACCGCCTTGGCCGCCGAGAGGGAGTTGGAGAGAATGACACCCGCCACCGGATCGACCGACTTCACCGAACCTTAGCGCTGGAAGAAGAAGACGAGCTGGGTCCGCCTTGTTTCGGGCCCCGCATTCGGGACGAGCCCTTTCCCAGAGGGTTCATGCTCCCAAGAGACACACCCAAGTATACTGGCTCCATGAAGCCGGAAGACTGGCTAGTCGACTACTCCACGGCTGTCAGCATAGCAAACGGAAACAAGCGTGTCGCCGTAAAGTACGTTCCACTCATGCTCCAGGGCACGGCCCGGACATGGCTGAACAGCCTAAAGCCCCGCAGCATCAACAACTGGGTCGACTTCACCGAAGCATTTGTCCGCAACTTCACCAGCACGTACAAGCGTCCTCCCAAGCCTCGTCAGCTCTCCTTGTGCGTGCAAGGCCCTGACGAGTCAACCCGCAATTACCTCACACGCTGGGCCGAGCTTCGGAACTCCTGTGAGGGCATGCATGAGGTGCAGGCCATCGAGTACTTCACAGCCAGGTGCAGAGAAGGCACCCTCCTCAAGCACAAGCTCCTTTGCGACGAGCCAGAAACCCTCGACGAGCTGTTGATCATAGCAGACAAGTACGCCACGGCCGACTCCTCCATGAAGGCGGAGATTCAAATCAGCACAACTGGCAAAGTGGCCCCGCACGCTCCAAGAACTCCAGTGGTAGACGCCAGCCGGCGACAACAGCAGGGCGACCACAAGCGCAAGGCCCCGCAGCCGGCTTCCGGCAGCCGGCAGGTCGCGACCGTTCAAGCCCAGTAGCCAGATGAGCAACCCCCGCCCAAGCGACAAAAAGGCGACAAGCCAAACTGGTTGCCGGCCTTCTCCTATGAGCAGACCTTGGATGGACCTTGCAAGTTCCATAGCAGCACGAAGCCGTCGAATCACACCACCCGGAAGTGCCACTGGCTCACCGGGATCGCTAAGGGAGACGGCCTCCTGCCTCCCCTGGCTGTTGGGCAGCCGCCTCCGCCTCCGCCCCAGCAGCTGGCTGTCAGGCCAGTCGGCGTGGTACAAGACGAATACCCTGAAGAGCATGGAGCCTACGTTGTGTTCACCAGTGTGGCTGATGGTCGACGCAGCAGGCGGCTGCAGCGACAAGAGGTGAATGCAGTAGCGTCGGAGACGCCAGAGTTCATGCACTGGTCTGAGAAGCCCATCAGCTGGAGCAGGGCTGACCACCCAGAAGTGATGCCGAGTCCGGGCTCCTATGCCTTGGTCCTGGATGCCACCTTTGCTACAGACAGATGAGCCGCGCGTTTCTTGCGAGTTCTGATAGACGGAGGCAGCAGCATCAATATCCTGTACAAGGACACCATGGAGAAGTTAGGAATCAAGCAAAGACAGCTTCAGAACAGCCGGACTGTGTTTCACGGCATTGTTCCCGGGCTTTCCTGCTCACCAATCGGCAAGATCCTGATGGACGTCCTCTTTGGAGACAAAGATCACTTTTTCAGAGAGTCTGTTTGGTTTGTGGTGGTGGACCTTGAGAGCCCATACCATGCGCTACTTGGCCGACCCTCCTTGGCCAAGTTCATGGCAGTCCCCCACTATGCCTACCTCAAGATGAAGATGCCCAGTTCCAGGGGAATTCTGACTGTGGGTGGGGACTATCGGAAGTCGTCTGCTTGCGCGGCTGAGAGCAGTCGGCTGGCCGAGTCCCTGGTAATCGCGGCCGAGAAGCGGCTCCTCGAGCGAGCTGTGGCGATGGCCGGCAAGCAGCCTGAGGTATCGCCCAACCCAAAAGAGTCGGAGGCTGAGGGTTCGTTCAAGCCGGCCAAAGAGACAAAGAAGATACCCTTGGATCCGGAGCACCCAGAGAGGTACGCCGTCGTAGGTGCAAACCTCGACAGCAAATAGGAAGGCGAGCTCGTTGATTTCCTCTGTAAGAATCGGGACATCTTTGCATGGTCCCCCAAAGACATGCCAAGTGTACCGACGGAATTCGCCGAGCACAAGTTACATGTCCGATTTGATGCAAAGTCGGTCAGGCAGCCCCTGCGCCGCCTATCAGAAGAGAAGAGAAGAGTTGTCGGAGAAGAGATAGCCCGACTCCTAGCAGTCGGCTTCATTATGGAAGTGTTCTTTCCAGAATGGCTAGCAAATCCGGTCCTGGTACTGAAGAAGAACAAGCAGTGGCGAATGTGTATTGACTACACGAGCCTCAACAAGGCCTGCCCCAAGGACCCGTTTGCTCTACCAAGAATCGATCAGGTGATAGACTCCACAGCCGGATGCGAGCTATTGAGTTTTTTGGATGCATACTCACGATATCACCAGATCAAGCTGAGCCCGGCTGACAGACTGAAGACCACCTTCATCACGCCGTTTGGAGCCTTCTGCTACCTCACCATGACGTTCGGCTTAAGGAACGCCGGCGCCACCTTTCAGCGTTGCATGTAGAAGTGCCTCCTCAAGCAGCTCGGCAGGAACGCCCACGTCTACGTAGACGACGTGGTGGTGAAGACGGAAAAGCGTGGAACGCTGCTGGAAGATCTCAAGGAGACCTTTGAGAACCTGCGGCGATTCCAGATCAAGCTCAACCCCGAGAAGTGTGTCTTCGGAGTACCATCCGGCCAGCTCCTAGGCTTCCTGGTCTCTGAAAGCGGCATAGAATGCAACCCTGTAAAGATCAAGGCCATTGAGAGAATGGAGGTACCCAGCCGACTGCTAGATGTGCAGAAGTTCACTGGCAGCTTGGCGTCCATCAGCCGATTCATCAGTTGGCTGGGCGAGAAAGCTCTCCCCTTATACCAACTCATGAAGAAGACCACTCTTTTCGAATGGAACCATAAGGCGGACGAAGCTTTTCACTAGTTGAAGAAGATGCTGACTACTCCACCCGTCCTGGCGGCTCCGACTCCCAAAGAACCTATGGTCCTGTACATCACCGCCACCAGCCGGGTAGTCAGCACGGTCATTGTAGTGGAACGCAAGGAGGAAGGCAAGGCGCTACCTATCCAGAGACCGGTATATTACCTGAGCGAGGTACTGTCGACCTCCAAGCAGAACTACCCCCACTACCAGAAGATGTGCTATGGCATACACTTTGCTGCCAAGAAATTGAAGCCTTACTTTCAAGAGCATCCAATCACGGTGGTCTGCACGGCCCCGCTTGCCGAGATCATCGATAGACGAGATGCTTCTGGCTGAGTGGCCAAGTGGGCCATAGAGCTGGCTCCCTACACCATCCACTACTAGCCCCGCACCGCTATCAAGTCACAAGCACTGGCCGACTTCCTCGTCGACTGGGCCAAGGCCCAGTACCTACCTCCAGCGCCTGATTCCACCCATTGGCGGATGCATTTTGACGGCTCCAAGATGCGCACTGGCTTGGGAGTCGGCGTCGTCCTCACCTCTCCTAAAGGCAACAAGCTCAAATACGCACTACAAATCCACTTTGCCGCCTCCAACAACGTCGCCGAGTACGAGGCGCTCATTCACGGGCTCCGGCTTGCCAAAGAGCTTGGCATCCACCGGATCTTGTGTTATGGCGACTCGGACTTAGTGGTCCAGCAATCATCTGGCGACTGGGACGCGAAAGATGCAAACATGGCGAGTTACCGTTTCCTCGTACAGCAACTCAGCGGGTATTTCGAAGGGTGCGAGTTCCTCCATGTGCCAAGAAACGAGAACGACCAAGCAGATGCCTTGGCACGAATCGGCTCTACCCGCCAAGCAATACCTTCTGGCGTCGCCCTTCAACGCCTCCTCAAGCCGTCTATCAAGCCTTCACCAGAATCAGACTCCATTTTTGTGCCGGCTCCTCCCGAAGACGTCGGATCCGACTCCAGAGCCCCGACAGTCGGTGCGGGGATTTTGGCGGATGACTCCAAAGCCGCCACAGTCAAACCCGGCCCGGGGACTGCGGTGGCAGACTCGAAGACTCCAGAACTCGGCCCAAGGGTCGCGCCAGTCAGCCTGGGGACTTCATTAACCCAGCAAGCGGTTGTTGACTCCAACCCGCCGCTTCCCAGCCCAACCGCCCTCGTCCAAGTCGCCGTTCTGGCAGTCGAAGAAATAGCAGCACCCTCATGGGCCCAGCCCATCCTCAAATTCCTGGTGAACAAAGAGCTGCTGACTAATGAGACCTCAGCTCAGCAAATACAACGCCGGGCGGCATCCTACACCATAGTCAACAGAGAGCTGGTCAGGCGCAGCATCACTGGTGTCTACCAGCGCTGCGTAGACCCAGAGCAAGGCCAAGCGATTCTCAAAGACATCCATCAAGGCGAGTGCGGCCACCATGCGGCTTCAAGAGCACTACTCGCCAAAGCCTTTCGACACGGTTTCTTCTGGCCAAATGCCTCGGAAGAGGCCAAGGAGTTGGTCCAAAAATGCAAAGGGTGCCAGAAGTTCAGCTCCAAGCCGCACCAGCCAGCTTCTGCACTCAAGACCATCCCCATTGCCTGGCCTTTTGCAGTTTGGGGTCTAGACATGGTGGGACCATTCAAGACAGCACGAGGTGGCTTAACTCACTTACTTGTCGTAGTGGAGAAGTTCACCAAGTGGATAGAAGCGAAGCCAATCAAGAAGCTAAACGGTCCAACTGTCGTGACTTTCATCGCCGATATCACAATTCGGTACAGCATACCACATAGCATCATCACCGACAACGGCACAAATTTTGCCAAAGGCGCCTTGGCCCGTTTCTACGCGACACAGGGCATCTGACTGGACTTAGCGTCCGTTGCCCATCCGCAGTCAAATGGCCAGGTGGAGCGAGCAAACGGCCTCATCCTGTCCGGCATCAAGCCCTGGCTGATCGAGCCTCTGGAGCGCTCGGCTGGCTGATGGGTCGATGAGTTACCAGCTGTCCTCTGGAGTCTGCGCACGACTCCAAACAAGTCAACCGGCTTCATGCCTTTCTTCCTCGTCTATGGTGCCGAAGCCGTCATCCCAACGGACATAGAGTTCGATTCCCCATGAGTCACCATGTACACCGAGGAGGAAGCAGAAGAAGCACAATAAGACGGCGTCGATCTGCTGGAAGAGGGCTAGCTGTTGGCACTCAGCCGGTCCAGCATCTACCAGCAGAGCCTACGCCGATACCACAATAGGAAGGTCAGGCCAAGATCTTTCCAAGAAGGCGACCTTGTACTCCGGCTGATCCAGCGAACAGCCGGCCAGCACAAGCTGTCGGCGCCTTGGGAAGGCCCTTTCATCATCAGCAAAGTACTGGGCAACGATTCCTACTACCTGATTGACACTCAGAAGCCCCGAGCACGCAAGAGGGACGACTCCGGAAAGGAGACAGAGCGGCCATGGAATGCAAATCTCCTCCGAAGATTTTACAGTTGATGCAGTATGTACCATGCTACCTTTTGTATTAAAGTACCAAGACTTCGGGCCCCCTGAGACGAGCTCGGGGACTGCCCTCTTTTGTTCGTATGATCAAAATTATTCCTACAAGTATGTTACTCTTTGTCATGTCGCTTGGCACCGGGCTCGAAAAGTCGGCCCGGGGACTTGCCGCCTTGCACTATGAAATGCTTCCTACAGCCGGACAAGTAGTGTGTAACACCTAAACCGTCTTCTGTCAGAAGCCGCAGCTCGCAGAGCGACTGTACGGTGGGCAGAGGTAAGGTAAAATGGGCGTTCGCATGAAAAATGGTTAAGGACTCAAAGCATAAAACATAGCTCAAGACAGCTTCCAGCCTTTCTCGCAAACCGACTCTCGAATAGTCGGATTGCCGCCTTCTATTCAACTTGCTCAAAAACTCTTAAAAACGGCTAAGTACTTGCTTTCCCAAAGTAGCCAAGCAGTTGATCCAGCGACAGTCCGCAGACCGGCTGTCCGATTGGCAAGGCTGGCAACTAAGAGAAAGCGGCAAAGGAAAAAAGCCAAAACAGCAGTGAGCAAGAAAAGATAGAACTTGGATAAACATATTTACATAACATAGGCCCTTGGCCGAATTTTCAAGCAGAGGTTCAAAATACACCCCGCGGGTGGAATTGTGCGAATTAACAAGTTCTTCAAAGACTACTGAAGCAGATAAAATAAAGATAAAGCGGCAGATTAGGAAGCAGCAGACGGATTCAGAGGATCGGAGGAGGCGGCAGCGTCAGGCGTCGAGGCGGCCGGCTGGCTAGTCTCAGCTTGATCGCCTCCGGCAGCAGTCGGGTCGGTCGCACGCGGCTCGTTGTTGGAGGCGCGGTCGAGCTGAGGCTGGCCGTCCGCTCCATCTTCTGGTGCCTCCGTCTTGCCTCCGTCCTCCGCCTCGCCTTCCTCCTCGATGCTGGAGCCAATCACCTCCGCCGAGTCCTCGCCGTAGTCTGGGTTCATCCCAAACCACTCTGGCGGTACCTCCTCGCCGTCTTCAGACCGCTCGAGGACAAAGATGCTGGTGTCGGTGTACTCGGTGATCGTCGTAGCACGCTTGACGAGGGCGTCTTCCGCAGCTGCCAGCTCCGGCTGAGCCTCCGACCGAAGCGTGGCCAGCCGGTCTAGATCCAGCCCCGGATACCATGCCTTGACGAACTCCAAGGCCCGGTGCGCTCCAGCTCGGGCCGAAGAACCCTTCCAGGCCTCAAGACGACCAGCCGCGACCTCTAGCCAGTCGGCTGTCAGGATGGGGGTGCACGGAGCCTGCATATCCGGCCACAGGGCGGCAATCGCCTGGGCACCAACACGCTGAAGCTGACGCAGCATCCGGTGAGCCGGCCAAAGGCGAGCCTCGATGCTCAGGATGTGCTCGTCAAGAGTTCAGGGGCGTCGGCGGCAATCTCTGCGCCCTCCGCCCTCCGACCTTCTCGGTCAGCCTCGATGGCTAGGATGGCGGCCTGCGAGTGCCCAGGAAAGAAGTCTGCAAAGACAGGAAGAAACAAAGAAGCAAGTCAAAAACCGGGAGTCGGCACGACTTAAAATCGGCAGCTCGAAGAAAGAAAGTAAAGGAACTCACCATCAACGATGTCTTCGATCTCATGGAAGCCGGAGGCCAGCAGCACCTCCTTGTCAGACCAGGAGGAGCGCTCGCTCGCGAACTCGGCCAGAAGGGCAGTCTCTGTCTCCTCCGCCTCCCTCTGCGTCTTCACAAGCAGCTCCTTCTACTCTGCCAATTGAGTGGCCAGCAGATCGCGCTTCGTGTTGAGCTTGCTGCACTCCTCCTCTTTGGCGTGCAAAGCGGAGTTGGCATCGCTCAGCTACTGTTGAAGAGCAGCGTTGGCCCCTGAAAAGAAGGAAGAAAGAAGGCGTTAAGTCATCAGTAAAGAAGGACGCCGGGGAGATCCGGCCCGACTGCCCAGCAGTCGGCCTGTATCTCGGGGACTACAGCCCGCGGGTGCGGCAGCGCGCCCCCGCAAAGAAGGAAGAAGACTTACTCCGGCTCTCCGACAAATCGGCAGTCCTCTTGCCCAGCTCTTCAATGTTACGGTTGAAGGAAGTGATGCGGAGGTTGTGGTAATCATGTGTCAAGCATTTCAGACAAAAAGTCAATACCCAGAGTTCATCAATTGGAGTTCCGGGCCGCCTGCTCAGTAGCAAGCCCGAAACTCAGGGACTACATCCAGTGGGTGTGCTGGCGCGCACCCACAGAGAGGAACAAGAAAACAAAGACCAAAGGAAAAAACATACCCGGACAGCTGCCCGTGACGCTAGGAATGCCTTGGTGCAACTCTGGAGAGCGTCGCCCTCAGCATGAAGCTTCGCCTGGACATCCAAAGCGCCTGGTTCAGCGGCCCTATGCCGCCTCCTCGCACCCACCCAATGGGCGTGGCACTTGTCGCTTTGGCGTCTGGGATCGCCGAGCTGGCGGTGCCGGCTTCCAGGGGCGGGGTGCCGAAGTCGCCTTCTCCAGACGGCGGCGCATTGGCGAGCCGACTTGGAGGAGTAGCCTCGCCACGGCCTCGTCTTCGGTCGGCGGCACCGGAGGGTCCGCTGGCTTCTTGCCTTGCGCACCTTCAGACGGCGGCGGAGGCGGCGGCGAAACGTTCACGTCCGGCGTAGAGGGGTCGCCGCTTTCCCTCTCCACGACGGGGTTCTCCCCGCTGGCTTCTCCAGTCTGCCCTGTGAACTCCGGAGGCGGTGGCGCAGAGTTGAACGGAGTGACGAACACCGCCAAGCGGCGGCGTGCGGCTTCCTCAGCCTGCCACTTCGTCGCGGCGGCGGCTTCGGCCTCCTGCAGTTTTTTCTTGGCGGAGGCCTCCGCCTTCTCCAGGCGAACGGCCTCTTCTTCGTTGCGCTTCTCCTGCGCATTCCGCTCTGTCGCCTCCCGGAGGTCGGCAGCGGGGTCAATCCGCCGAGTGGTGGCGGACGTCTCCGATGACCCCATGACGGAGGCGGCGGTGACCCTCTCAAGAGAGAGGGGAGCCCTGAAGCAAGAGGGGCAAGCAAAGACTCAGACAAAGTCACAAAGAAAGAACAAAGCATTAAGACAGAATACTCACGCGGAGACCAATGGCGGCTTCTTCACTTCCTTACGGAAGCGGATGGACTTCGCGGCTGCCTCGTCCCGCCGGGTCGCCGCAGCCGAACCCTTGGGTTTCTTCGGCCGACTGCCGAACAAGGTCGGCACGGCCCTGCGCTTCTTCCCACCGCCTGGAGCACCCGACGCGGCAGAAGAGCCCGCGCAAGGCGGGCTGGCTCCTGGCCGATGGCGGGGGGCGACTTCCCCCTCGGCGTCATCATCAGGCCAGTCGGCGAAAGTGGCCGAAGGCCTGAAGTCGCCTGCCATTCCTCCTCCTCCCTCGGCGTTGTCCTCCAGAGCCGCCGCCCCCAGATCGGGGTCGTCGACATCGCTCTCCGCCTGGTCGGCGAGGAACTCGTGGGCCAGCCCCAAGGTGCCGGCTGGCGGGTGGAGGAGGGGATTCTGACCAAAGCTGACTGGTCAAAACAAACTCAGCGGGAGACAAGACAATCTAAAGAAAGAAAGGAAAGGCAACTCACCACGGGCGGGGGGTTGGCGCGGGAGTACGGCTCCTTGCCAAACCGCCAATCCTCCAGAAGCTTGCTGTCCGAGAGGTAGTTCACCATGAAGGCCACCTCTTCGTGAGGCATGTCCTTGGTGCACATCCAACTCGGGTCGCGGTGGCCACTCATCTGGCATATCATGTGGGGGCGGCCTTGGAGTGGGAGAACTCGGCACGCCACGAAGGCGGCCAGCAGGTCTGGGCCGGTCAAACCCTCCAACTGCGTCAGCACTCGGAGTCGCACGATGGCGCCGCCTCCCGCAGGCGTCAGCGACTTGGCCCGGTACGACCAGTTGGGCAGTCGCCCAGCCGGCGAGCCGGCTTCGAAAGCCGGCAGGTTGACCCAGTCCCCTCTCGCGGAGACGCTCCTAACGTAGAAGTAGGATCTCTGCCACATCTTCACCGACTTTATCAGCGAGATGGAGGGGAAGGGATTGTCGGCCCCTGACCTTCGCACGGCGATGAAAGCGCCGCATTGAGCCGGCACGCCCGCAGCCTGGGTGCCGAGCTTGGAGAAGAAGAACTCCCCCCAGAGCTCGAGGGTGGGGAGTACTCCGAGGAAGCCTTCGCACAAAGCCATGAAGGCGGACAGCAGCACCACTGTGTTGGGGGTGAGGTGGTGCGGCTGGAGGCCGTAGAACTCCAGGAAAGATCGGAAGAAACTGCTCGCCGGCAGCCCCAACCTGTCCAGGCAGTGCGAGAGGAAGATGACCCACTCGCCCTCCTGCGGCGCGGGGGAAATCTCCCCCTTCGGTGCAAGGCGCACCCGCACGTGATCCTCGCCGGGGAGCCGACGAGTCTGGCGAAGGAAATCAATGTGGTCGTCATGGACTTCGGAACTGTCCCAAGTGCCGGAGCGCACCGAGGGAGGCGCGGCGGCGGAGGAAGAACTCATCGCGAGCTGTCGCCGCGGCATTCCCCGGAGCTTGGGCGCGCGGCGGAGCGAAGAAGAAGAAGAAGGAGGAGAGCGAGGAGCAGTGAGAAGGAAGAGAACGAGGAGTGGTGGGAAGGAGGGGCGCGTGTGCCCCCCCCCCCCTCTTCCCCCTACTTATAGCCCTGTGGGCTGCGAAGCCGAGGGGGCGGTCGTGGGGATTTACTGCGCCCACGGCCCCACAACCCCCACGATCCATGATAAAGTTACTGCGCAGTAACTCCACGGGAATACCAACCGTCCACCGGGGCCACAGCGGATCCGCTCGGGTGCCGAGGCGCGGTAGTGGCGGGCCCCGCCTATGGGCCT
>NC_057794.1:439905229-440029761 GCF_018294505.1 Triticum aestivum
GGGCCTGTCCCGTCGCGCGCGTAGGCTGGCAGGACGGCCCAGCCACGTGTTGTCGCATGACAGGCCTAGAACTGGCGGCGGCCTGGAGGCTTAGCTAGCACGCCACTTAGATCTCGCCGCGACGTTCAAAATATTGTGCGAGTCAGAATTGAGTGAGTCCGAACCGAGCGAGTCCGACTCCTCCAAGTCGGTCCGGCAGAAGTCAATCAAAGACCATGTGTTGAGCACCCGGAAAGAGAAACTGCTGAGGCTTCTCGGCCGATCGTCCGCGGCGCCTCACCAGCTTTGGGGACTACTGTCGGAGTAATGGGCCATGGGTAGGCCAATCCGAGCCCCAGAACCTTTCAAGACATCGGGGCAGGTTGCGCCCCTCAAGACCCCAGGACGAAGAGCCGCCTTCAGGACGTCAACGGCAAGACGGCCGACTGACCACCCATGGCCGAGTCCCAGGGACGACTTCAGGGAAAGCCGACTCCTGACTAGCGACTTCCAGAGAAGCCGGCTTTGGGGAGTCGGCCTGCGACTCCAACACCCCTCACGATCTCATCAAGTGGGATGGGGAGGGGAGTGGCAACAATGAAGCCCGCTCCTGCCCCTTACCAAGGGCAGGCATGGCCACAGCACGCCATACCCCGGAAGATCTTCGTGCGGCGTGGCACTGTTGCCATGCCGGCCCTGACATCAGCACCGCAGGAACGAATCATGCACCCACGACGGCTTGCCTGTACGGCCTATAGGTAGCAGGTCCCACCAGTCGGTGAGACCCCAGGAGACGGCAAGAGGACCACCAGTCGGCCCCGTCGGTAGTCGGCCCGGGGGAGTCGGCCGAGCCCTCCCTCGGGGCCCACGCGCCATTAATCAAGATGTGATGGGGACTGGCGATAGTGATCGCCCGCCGGGCGACGGAGCTGTTGCCACGACCTCGTGATCAAGCCCGCGTCATCAGAAGCACGGCTACAGTAATCAGTAGCCAGCAAGACCCGCCCGCGGCGGACGCGGCCTGTCAGCTCCGTACCAGGCCAGTCGGCGGGGCCCACCAATCGGCGGGCCCCAACGGTCGGCAGAGAAGACGGAGGCCAGAGGCACTGACGGCTGGGCCCGTATCCAGTCGGATTACCATTGTACCCCTGGGGGTAGGCCTATATAAACCCCCCAGGGCACCCATGCAAAGGGTTGGAACCCATTAGCTCTAGACCATATTATATAGAAGGGAGAGAGCTAGCCTTGCCCTCTCCTACCTCCTAGAAATAGCTCAAGGAGCAACCGTGTAAACACTTTGCCATAGTGATCATGCGGAGACCCCGCAGAGCAGCAGTAGGGGTATTATCTCCTCGGAGTGCCCTGAAGCTGGGTAAGATTCGCCGGTGTGCATGTCTTCGCCTCATCCCATTTCCAGGCACCGGCGACGTTCTACTCGCCCCCACCATGATAAGCCATCCTTTGGCATATGTCGCACCAAACCCCCGACAGCCAGCATATATGATCTTGAGATTTTACGAAGTCACCATAGGTGCCTCGTAGTCGAGTGGAACGTCTCCTCCCACTGAACGTATATCACTAGAAAATACTGAAATTAAGACAAGATAAATGTGAGCACTGAGACTTTAACCTTGGTGGGCTCGAGAAACCACTGTCCTCTAACCATCCAACCACATGTTGGTTAGCACGACAAAATGTATGTGGTGACCGTGATGGGCTTATTCTGAAGTCCAGTGACCATATCGTGTTTTCGCTTCAAATACAATGACCGTAAGTGTCGTTAACAAAATACGGAGCACGCATCAAATGCAAAGTCCGTCATTGTCATCAACAAAATATGGAGACGTATCATGAGCTAGATACCGTTGTACTATTGTATATGCTTATTTTCTTAGTGGCTGATTGCGTGTGTGGTGTGGTGGGCACATCATTTCTAGTTGTGGTGGGTCAACATGAACACTCATGGGTCGGTTCCATCCTGCACCACATATAGGTTGGACCGAGACGTGTTATACGAAGACCCATGTGGAGGACTCGGCGAACAACACGAAGCTACCAGAGTCGCGGAGGACTCTATCCCCACTGGTGATAAGCCGGCTATATATGATTTGTAACCCTACGCCCTTAGTATGTTATACAAGCTTGGGGGCTAGTTCGTCGATAGTATACACACACGCACAATGCCTGGTATTCACGTGTACTTTGTACACACCCCTATCACTAATATACAGTACCAGGAGTAGGCTCTTTCTTCAACTGCAATTGAATTCTAGCATGTGCATGTGTTTATTTCATATTATCGATCCATAGAGTGAGAGCAGTTTGAAATACAAGCAATGGATGCTTTTGCAATTCATATATAAACATTAATTAGTGCACTCCATGTTGTTAGTGTGAAGCACTTTATACATTTGTCACTTGCATGGATACATTCCAAATTGCTAGCTACGAAATAGAATACACGTCGAATTCAACATAAAGGGGGTTTCGAAGATTCGAATTCATAGGAAGTGCATTCATCTATTTGAACCCGAGATAATGGCATTTGTAAATCAGATGTAAAAGGGGGCATCAATCTTTGTTGTGAGTTTGAACATGCTATATATATTCATACGCATATCTAACTTTTGTTTTGCAACCAAGGAGAATATATCTGGAACCATGCATGAACAGAGGTAAGTTGCATATTTTTTAATATATACTCGTGTACAATGTATATTCAAATGTACCCCCTCCATTCCAAAATAATCGTAGCTTTAGGATTTTCAAGAGTAAAGATTTGTGAAGTTTGACAAATCCTGAAAGTTCAATTCAAGAGAACCGAAAACATTAATGCTTCTGCTCCCAAATATTGAACGAAGCGCCAAATAGGCCTCTAGTCACCCGAAACCGCGCGAGACTAATGTTTTGGTGGTAGGAAATTACTATCCTGACTCTGGCCCATGTAGCCTATCGGCCCGATGTCCAAAGGTCTAAACCTAGGTTTGTAACTTCACCAAGACGCCAGAGAAGCATTCATACGTCGTGGGCGCCTACCCATGCGCTCGGCCGAAATCTATCCCGCCCACATTTGGGACCCCTGACATGACTGTCCTACCCCTAACCCGCAATATGTCCGAAATTTTAGATGGGGGGAAAGTTACAAACTTTCCCCAAATTTCAAACAAGCGCATCTCAAACCGAAAAATTGTTCCCCCTTAGTTCACTGCCTCCCTCCGTTTCCCCATTCATACTCCGTGGGCGCAAAAACGCCCTCTCCACCAGCTGCAAAACCCCAGCCTCCTCCGTCCTCCACCCCATAGCGGCCAATCCACCACCGCCCTCCTCCATCACGCCAGAGCCGGTACCCCGACGTCGTCGTCCAACGCAATCGCAACCGCAACGCCCTCAAGGACTTAGCAGCTAAAGCCGAGGTAGAGCTGCCTCCACGACGCCGACGTGCGCCATACCAGAACCACTCCGATCACGTCGTCCTGCGCCTCACTGTTGTGGCTCCACTATCGCAACCGTCCACCGCAACGGAGTTGTTCCCGCTACGCCGTCGTTCACCACCTCGGATCTGCTTCCCTGCCGCCGACAGATGGCCATCGCACCACACTCAACAACTTGGCCATGGGTTTGTCCAAGGCTGCACCGTCCTCCACAAATTCTGGTTTCCGGCGAACAACAAGAAGATCGTCGGAAAAACAGAAGGAGGACACAGCACTGCCAGCATAAAGAGGTACTCCTCTTCCCTTATTCGTGCAAATCTTACGTCTCCGCTCACACCGTATTGATCCCACGAAAGAAACTAGTTGAGCGCTTCTTACTGCATCTTCTTTGTGATACTAAATGCACAAGGTTTCCTCCCTTTTACTATTTCACCTTTGCTAGAGGTCAGTAGCCCGCCTGGATTTCAATTCAGGGTCAGTCAAACCATAATTAAAAGAAGCAGCACCCACTTAGGCGCGCAGAGCACCTAGTCCGCATGTTCCCCGGGGAAGCGGCGCATCGGTGTCTATCATAGGGGTGTGGGGCGCAGGAGCTGCTTACGCCCGATCTGGAGGTCGGCGGGGCTTGAATGGATGGCCGGGGGTGGTGCCAAGAACGGCGGTGTGGTGAGGTCGAGGGGAGGGCGCAGGCAGGGGAGGGATACTGGGCCGGTGGTCGCTGGCGTTTCGAGGAAGATCGTCAACACTGACTCGCTGGAGGTAGATGAAGGTGATCTGCCCGTTCTTTGTACATCGGACGGTGCAGAAAAAATGGACTGACCTATTTGCTTTCAGTCGACTGTTATTTTCATAGAATCCTGTAGTAATTTAGTGTGCCATGCATGTTGTAGAGCTATCATATGTCTCCCATCATTTATTTCTCACCAACCTACTATCTACTACCTTTACACTATACTAATTGTGTACACACTTCACCCATACTCACACTATTGTTTTTTATGCACGGGTATTTCAGACTCTGACGCAGTGTTGATGAATGCAGAAAAGAAAAGACAGAAGTCGCTCCAATGTAATTCGATGATAAGCACTAAGCGTTCCAGCGCTCTAACGGGTGCAGTGTCAGCAGTTGGAGACAGTAAACGTAGCTCTGCAGTTGATGATCTCAATTGCCACACACAACCATCCCAGGTGCTTGCTTTAACTTCGCGCTGTCAAATGTGGTTGCATGTTGCATATGGTGTCTAGCTTGTATTGCTTCCAATTTGGTTAAATTGCATCTGCTTACTTTACACATTATACCTTTGATAATGACATGCCTTCCTGTTTTTGATACATACTACATATGTCTATTAACCATGTTCGTACATCAAACTAATGCTCTTTTGTATCCCTCGTCAATCACTTATGATGAGACAGTCACCCGGGTGGGTTTCTACGAGACGCCATACTCGTTTTAAAGAGTGCAGTGTCATCCTCCCCACATGATTCTCAAGAAACAGCAAGGCTAAATGAAGATAGCCAACGTAGCTCTCTAGTTGATCACCGCAATTCCCCCACACCACCATCGCAGGTGCTTGCTCTTACTTGGCAGTGTGATATGTAGTGTTCGTCTTACATGAAAGTAGTGTTCGTCAGTATCATGCATCAATGAGTTCTGAAGAGCAAATTTTATTCCTTTTTCTTATGGGTTTGACTTGACAAGGCAAAATCAAGAAAGAGGAAGGAAAAGAGTAAGGAAGGCGATGATGGTGGTCCTCTGCAGCAACGTAAACGGAGCATCTGTATCGATTCTCCTTGTACTGATAGTGCATTACAAGGTCCAAGTCTCCGCTCCCGTACTCCACCATCCAAGGTGCTTGCTCTAACTTGGCAGTGTGATATCTGGTTGCATGTTGCATATGGTGTCTAGCTCGTATTGCTCCTAATTAGTGTAAACTGCATCTTCTTAGCTTACACATGATACATGTGAATATGACACGCTTTCCTGTTTTGGGTACATACTATATCTTATGATACGGCACCTTTAAGTCGCCACTGTGATATTGGTTGTGTCTTGCATATGATTTCTAGCATGTACTGCTTCTAATTTGGTGAATGCCATACAGTTTGAACTTGGCAGAGTGATATTGGTTGCATCTTTCATATGGTGTCTAGCTTGCAGTGCTTCTAATTTGTTGAAATGCTTTCTGCTTAGTTACCACATCATAGGTGTGAATATGTCACAACATTCTGTTTTTCGTACATATTCCATCCTCGCATCATGTGTTTGCCTTTCATCCGAGTAGTGTTCGTCAGTATCATGCATGAATGAGTTCTGAAGAGCGAACTTTATTCCTTTTTCTTATCGGTTTGACTTCACAATGCAAAATCATTACAACTGAAGGAAATTAGTCCGGCAGTGGATGATGGTGGTCCTTCGGAGCAACTCAAACAGGGGGTCTCTACAGATTCTACTCCGCCATCCTCCCAACAAGATTCGCAAGACAACACAAGGCTGGACAGTCAACGTAGCTGTGTAGATGATGAGCACATCTCCCCTACTCCACCATCACAGTTGCTTGCTCTAACTTGACACTATTATATGTGGTTGCATGTTGTGTATGATTTCTAGCTTGTATTGCTTCTAACTTGAATTGCATCTGCTTACTTTACACATAATGCATGTGAATGTGACACGTGTTCCTGTTTCTAGAACATACGTGTACATGATGAGCACATCTCCCCTACTCCACCATCACAGGTGCTTGCTCTTACTTGGAACTGTTATACGTGGTTGCGTTTTCCATATGATGTCTAGTTTGTATTGCTTCTGATTATGTTGAATTGCATTTGCATAGCTTACAACTTATACCTGCAACGATCACTTACCCATAAGACACATTTAACTTGGGACTGTGATGTAGGTTGCATCTTGCATTGTCTTCTAGCTTGTACTGCTTCTAATTTCTTGAAATGGCACTTACGACGAGACACTTTTTACCTGATAGAGTGATATTGGTTGCATGTTCATATGGTGCCTAGCTTTCATTTCTTCTAATTTTTCTGAAATGCCTTCTGCTTACTGTTTTTTCATACATATTCCATCCTCCTATTGTACGTGTGAATATGAAACGCTGTATTTTTTTGTATATATTCCATCCTCCTATCCTGCACTTGCCTTACATCAAAGTAGTGTTCGTCTGTATCATGCATCAACCAATTATGCAGAGCTAATTTTATTCATCTTCTTGTGGTTTTGACTTCATAAGGCAATATCAGAAAATAGGGAGGAAAAGAGTAAGTTAGGGCATGTTGGTGGTCCTCCGCACCGACGCAAACAGAGAGTCTCTAGATTTGCCACTGCTACTGCTAATGAAGTTGAAGTCCCAAGTCTACATGATGAGTTCATCTCTCGTACTCCACCATGCAGGTGCTTGCTCTAAGTTGACAGTGTGATAATTGGTTTCATGTTGCATATGTTGTCTAGCATGTATTTCTTCTATTTTGATTAAATTGCACCAGCTGAGTTTATATGTTATACATGTGCATATGACATGGCTTTCTGTGTCTAGAATACACTGCATCTATCTATCATACCATGTTCTTACATCAAAGTACTGCTGTTGTGTATCCCGCATCAGTCACTCATGATTGGACGCTTTTAACATGGCAGTTTGATAGTGGTTGCATTTTGCATTGATTTCTATGTTGTACTGCTTCTAATTTTTCGAATTGCCACTTATGACAAGACACTTCTAACTTGGCAGGGTAATATTGGTTGCATCTTTCATATGGTGTCTAGCTTGCATTACTTCTATTTTCTTGAAAATCCTTCTGCTTAGTTTGCACATCGTAGCTGTGACTATGTCATGTCGTCCTGTGTTTCTTACATATTCCATCCTCATACGGTTGTCTTACATCAAAGTATTGCTTGTCTGTATCATGCATCAATGAGTTCTGAAGAGTGATTTTATTCTTTTGTGTTGTGGGTACAGCTTGACATGGCAAAGTCAAAAAAGATCAAGGAAAATAATATAGTAGGGAGTGATGTTACTTGTCGGGTGAAACGGAAAAGGTTCTGCCATCGAGATTCTGCTGGTACTTATAGTGCAGTAGAAGGTCCAAGTTCACCGGCTAAATCTACAAACATAGTATCACCTGCTCCACCAGCTGCAGCATCCGCTTCAACTGTACCAGCATCTCAACCAGTTACTCGTTCGTTTGCTCCGGAACTAGCCAGTTCCCAAGCTGCCTTCACACCTAACAGTACTTTCGAAGCACTGCTGACACAACAGGACTTGGCAAGATCAGATGAACCTCATGAGCATCAACACCAAGACGGTACCTGACCGAGTCAAGTTGCAGTTGCATGCTCCTTTATATGTACTCTCACAGTTTGATGTACACTAACACTTTCCATATTCGTTGTTGAACTAGCACCACGGCGCAAGCGGAAACAGACATCAGGGATAATGCTTGACAGATTAACAAAATCTAAAGGAGGAAGAATGGAGATCCATTTTGAGGCAGGTTTAAAAAGGCCACGTGATGCTACAGAGTTAGCCAAGTTAGTATCAGAGGCAGCCGTTGCCGTTAGGTGTCATGCACGTATCCTCCCAACGTGGATCTAGTACAGGAATGAGACAGACAATACCCAGTTTAACACCTTCCTTGACCATTTATCCGTAAGTAATGTTATTCATCGCAATTAGTAATGTTGTCTTGCTCTGTCCCATACTTTCTAGCTTCCTCCTAATAAGACTCACATTCCTTTTCAACAGATGAGGTTCAAGTTGGATCCGAAAGATGATGCAACTAGACAAGCATGCACTCATGTTTTTCAGTCTGCTCTGCGACAGTATCGGTACCACCTTAGAAAATCTCACTTTGAAGGCAAGGCTAACAATGAAATCGCCCAAACATCTCCAGTGGAATATATTACAGATGAAGACTGGAGAGTCCTCGTTAAACACTGGTCTGACCCAAAGTATCAGGTAGGCTATATGTATTTGATCAGACCACATATTGAACTTGTATTTATGTATGTGCCTTACAAGTGTATCTTCTTCTAGGCTAACTATTTGAAGAACAAAACCAACCGTTCTAAAGTGAAATTCCAATAGACCACAGGATCTCGTAGCTATATTGCACACTGTGAGGCTCTTGTAAATAGCTGCTACTTCCTTCTTTTTTTGTGCCATATTATCGTATCTATATTGACTTGTTCCAAATACAGAGGAAATCCCGTGCGGACCAAAAAGAACCTGAACCGAATGCAGTGCAAATCTTCAAGGATTGCCACACCATCAAGATGAAGGGCATGAGCACACCAGTTCAAGCCGCTGTTGTAAGTCCTTACTCCTCCTGCCTTGAACTGATTGGTACTGTGATGCATTCATTTAACTACTTGGTTTGCAGCCAATGTCAGTTACTATGTTCACTTTTATTCACAGTTGTCTTAACGTATCATTTCACCTTACATGGTTTAAAAGAGATGAAGGATATTCTTTTGGTCTTGATCTGTAATCTAGTTGTTATGTTCACGTGCGCACACAATGATAAAATAGCATGTTTGTTTTATATCTGTTTGCCCATGATATGAATGATGTCATACTATGTTCATCCTACTTTAAACCATGTCTCTTTATCCTTAGATGTCAACGAATGTGAGGAAATAGACAATACAGTAGGCATGCTACATGGACATATGTTCCAAAAGTGATTTTATTATGTAGTTGGCACTACAATACATGCTAATGTATTACAGTAGTTCACCAAAATAAGTTATGTATAAACGTTTTAACCTACTTTGTTTGTTTTTGTCTCATTAGTAACTTATCTGGTACACTAATCTACAAGTTCAAACTTTCAGGATGCTATGGAACAAATGATTGAACAACCACAACCACCTAAAGGTGACGAGGCTACTACAGGCACAATGTCACCTCTTGCTACAGTGTGTCAGTATCTCTCCACTAACAGTGCAAAAAGCACCTTCCTGCGTAATTCTGGGTTGGTTGTCCAGGTAACCTCGTCCAAATCGCCTACTGAACAAAATCTTCCTGCTAGACAGAGTGATATATCTGTGCTCCAGACACAAGTCCAATCCCTAATGGATGTTATTTGGGAAACAAGAATAGTGGTTGAGAAATGTCGTCAAGATATGAATGGTTTTGAAACCAGACTATCAGACATTCGCTTCGTTGTTCAAGAGCAATGGCGGAAAAACTGTGGAGATCGTGCTGCTCCATCAGATTCTACAGCCTGAAACATTAGCACTCAGGTCAAATGATCTGTGCTTCTATACATCTGATGGTGCTTTTATCTGGAAGGACTGTAAACTTTTTGCCAACAGGCCTTTTGTTGTATGGTTGGAATTTATTTTGTTGTGATACTACATTTATGATGCTGCCTCAGGCTGTAGTAATTACGACGCTATTTTGTATAGTGTAGGTTTATCTTAGTAATATATTCGGCCAAAAGCTTCGTAGGAGCCCAACATGCCAACATTCGTCGGGCCCATTCCAATTGGGCTAAAAACGATTATGGGCCAAAATTGGCATGTAGCCAACTAAAAATATCTGGGCCTAAATCAGCATAAGCTTTCATATTTTTCTGGTAGGCATGTGCCCATAGTGGGCCTTTAACAGGCCTAAACATAATTTGGGCCCTCAGTAAAAATAGGCCGTTTACAGGTGTAAATATCTCGAGCCCATAAAATACATGGGCCTTTAATAGACCAAAAGTGAGATTGGGCCCTGATTGTGCCAAATAACCCACTGGACTTTAACAGGCCGAAATTCGGACGGGCCGTAAATGCGCCGACCTAATACACGGGCCTTTAACAGGCCGGAACTTCGGTCAGGCTAGATTATCGTCATTTTTATATGGGCCATTAATGGGCCCGATATGACATTGGGCCACATATGGACCATGGTTTACGTCCGACGTTAACAGGCCGAAAATGACAACAGGCCGAAAGTGGACCAAAGCTATAGTGGGCCTCTAACAGGCCGAATGTCAGACATGGCCGAATATGACCCAAATCCTTCACGGTCGTTTATGGGCCGAAAGTTTTGATGGCCTGTAAATGGGCCCAAATGAAGCCGGACCTTTAACAGGTCGGAAATACATCGGGCCGTAATTCGGCCCAATTACTTAGCGGACTCTTAACGGGCCAGAAGTGACCATGGGCCGCGTTGATGAAAAGTTTAGGACAGGCCGTTGACGGGCCGATTTGATAGAGAATGTTGGGCCTTTAGCTGGGCCGGCCCATTATGGTCGACAGAATCTTGTGGGCCTTTAGCTGGGCTGGCCCATTATGTTCCGCAAAATCTTGTGGGCCTTTAGCTAGGCTGGCCCATTATGGTCTGCAAAATCGTGTGGGCCTTTAGCTGGGACAGCCCATTATGGTCCGCTAAATTTTGTGGGCCTTTAGCTGGGCCGGCCCATTATGGTCCGCTAAATCTTATGGGCCTTCGGTTGGGCCGGCCCATTTAATCTTTGTGGGCCACTTTTGGGCCGATCCACGTGTCAACATATCATAGGCCCATCTCGACCGTTGGATGAGTGACACCAGTGCCAACGCGGAGCTGACGCATGGATCTGTCAGCCAATGAGAATTTTACACGTGGAAAATCGGCATTGGTTGTGGCTGTTAACGGGTTATCGGATCCAAAATCGAACCCGATAGCTTAACGGTGTTCCACGTGTCGGTCACCCTTGACGAAAGCACTTCTGTGACGCACGAGTTATTGTCATGGAAGTGGACACTTCTATGATGATAATTTTGGAAATGTCATGGAACACTTCTACGATAGCACAGGTATGACTATCTTGATTCTGTCATAAATTTGTCATGGATGTACATGCATGACAGAAAACGCGACCTACTGTGACAAACACGTATCATCACGGAAGTGTATTCTTTTTGTAGTGGGAGCAGTACTACCGCAAGCCCAACATCAGCAACCAAGACAAAGCAAATAGGATAAACGGAGGATGCTCCAATGCGTATGGGAAAGGTGGAGACAAGGAAGAAAACGTGTACGTGATAATTCCACCCGAACCTTTCCGACGTGGACCCCCTCTTAATAGTACGGCTTTCCTATGACTCAAATCCACCAAAAAGAAACGTAGAAAAATGCCGTCTTCAATAGTCTTCGAGGGGCACCAAACCATCTTGTGCCTAGCGATGAAACGTCTGGGAAACTCAAGGCACACGATTAGTCCGCAAAAGCATTGTCATCAATCACCAAAACACCTTAGGGATAAATATGCCCTTACAATTGTGCTCTCCAAAGTTTTTAGGGTATATGGGTATATATGGGAGGAAGAAGTACGTCGGTGGATGTTGTCTACTACACAACCTTCTTCTTGTAGACATTGTTGGGCCTCCAAGTGTAGAGGTTTGTAGGCCAGTAGCAAATTTCCCTCAAGTGGATGACCTAAGGTTTATCAATCTGTAGGAGGCATAGGATGAAGATGGTCTCTCTCAAGCAACCCTGCAACCAAAAAACAAAGAGTCTCTTGTGTCCCCAACACACCGAATACAATGGTAAATTGTATAGGTGCACTAGTTCGGCGAAGAGATGGTGATATAAGTGGTATATGGATGGTAGATAATAGTTTCTGTAATCTGAAAATATAAAAACAGCAAGGTAACTAATGATATAAGTGAACACAAATGGTATTGCAATGCGTTGAAACAAGGCCTAGGGTTCATACTTTCACTAGTGCAAGTCCTCTCAACAATAATAACATAATTGGATCACATAACTATCCCTCAACATGCAATAAAGAGTCACTCCAAAGTCACTAATAGCGGAGAACAAACGAAGAGATTATGGTAGGGTACGAAACCACCTCAAAGTTATTCTTTCCAATCAATCCGTTGGGCTATTCCTATAAGTGTCACAAACAGCCCTAGAGTTCGTACTAGAATAACACCTTAAGACACAAATCAACCAAAACCCTAATGTCACCTAGATACTCCAATGTCACCTCAAGTATCCGTGGGTATGATTATACGATATGCATCACACAATCTCAGATTCATCTATTCAACCAACACATAGAACCTCAAAGAGTGCCCCAAAGTTTCTACCGGAGACTCAAGATGAAAACGTGTGCCAGCCCCTATGCATAAGTTCATGGGCGGAACCCGCAAGTTGGTCACGAAAACATACATCAAGTGAATCACGTGATATCCCATTGTCACCACAGATACGCACGTCAAGACATACATCAAGTGTTCTCAAATCATTAAAGACTCAATCCGATAAGAAAACTTCAAAGGGAAAACTCAATCCATTACAAGAGAGTAGAGGGGGACGAGAAACATAAGATCCAACTATAATAGCAAAGCTCACGATACATCAAGATCGTGCCAAATCAAGAACACGAGAGAGAGAGAGACAGAGAGAGAGAGAGAGAGAGATCAAACACATAGCTACTGTTACATACCCTCAGCCCCGAGGGAGAACTACTCCCTCCTCGTCATGGAGAGCACCGGGATGAAGAAGATGGCCACAGGAGAGGGATTGCCCCCTCCAGCAGGATGCCGGAACGGGTCTAGATTGGTTTTTGGTGGCTACGGAGGCTTCTGGCGGCGGAACTCCCGATGTATTGTGCTCGCCGATAGTTTTAGGGTATATGGATATATATAGGCGGAAGAAATACATCAGGGGAGCCACGAGGGCCCCACGAGGGTGGAGGGCGCGCCCCCTGCCTCGTGCCTTCCTCGTTGCTTCCCTTACGTACACTCCAAGTCTTGTGGGTTGCTTACGTTCCAAAAATAAGTTCCGTGAAGTTTCAGGTCAATTGGACTCCGTCTGATTTTCCTTTTCTGCGATACTCTAAAACAAGAAAAAAACAGAAACTGGCACTATGCTCTAGGTTAATAGGTTAGTCCCAAAAATAATATAAAATAGCATATTAATGCATATAAAACATCCAAGGTTGATAATATAATAGCATGGAACAATCAAAAATTATAGATACGTTGGAGACATATCAGTATCCCCAAGCTTAATTCCTGCTCATCCTCGAGTAGGTAAATGATAAAAACAGAATTTTTGATGTGGAATGCTACCTAACATATTTATCCATGTAGTTTCTTTACTGTGGCAAGAATACTCTGATCCATAAGATTCAAGACAAAAGTTTAATATTGACATAAAAATAATAATACTTCAAGCATACTAACAAAGCAATTATGTCTTCTCAAAATAACATGGCCAAAGAAAGTTATCCCTACAAAATCATATAGTCTGGCTATGCTCTATCTTCACCACAAAAAATATTTAAATCATGCACAACCCCAATGACAAGCAAAGCAATTGTTTCATACTTTTGCTGTTCTCAAACTTTTTCAATCTTCACGCAATACATGAGCGTGAGCCATGGACATAGCACTATAGGTGGAATAGAATGGTGGTTGTGGAGAAGACAAAAAGGAGAAAATAGTCTCACATCAACTAGGCGTATCAATGGGCTATGGAGATGCCCATCAATAGATATTAATGTGAGTGAGTAGGGATTGCCATGCAACGGATGCACTAGATCTATAAGTATATGAAAGCTCAACAAAAGAAACTAGTGGGTGTGCATCCAACTTGCTTGCTCATGAAGACCTAGGGCATTTTGAGGAAGCCCATCATTGGAATATACAAGCCAAGTTCTATAATGAAAGATTCCCACTAGTATATGAAAGTGACAACATAGGAGACTCTCTATCATGAAGATCATGGTGCTACTTTGAAGCACAAGTGTGGTAAAAGGATAGTAGCATTGTCCCTTCTCTCTTTTTCTCTCATTTTTTTATTTTTTTATTTGGGCCTTTCTCTCTTCTTTATGGCCTCTTTTTTATCTCTTTTTTATTTGGGCTTCTTTGGCCTCTTTTATTTATTTATTATTATTATTTTTTCGTCCGGAGTCTCATCCCGACTTGTGGGGGAATCATAGTCTCCATAATCCTTTCCTCACTGGGACAATGCTCTAATAATGATGATCATCACGCTTTTATTTACTTACAACTCAAGAATTACAACTCGATACTTAGAACAAAATATGACTCTATGTGAATACCTCCGGTGGTGTATCAGGATGTGCAATGACTCAAGAGTCACATGTATGGAAGAATTATGAACGGTGGCTTTGCCACAAATACGATGTCAACTACATGATCATGCATAGCAATATGACAATGATGGAGCATGTCATAATAAACGAAACGGTGGAGAGTTGCATGGCAATATATCCCGGAATGCCTATGGGAATGCCATAATAGGTAGGTATGGTGGCTATTTTGAGGAAGGTAAATGGTGGGTTTATGGTACTGGCGAAAGTTGCGCGATACTAGAGAGGCTAGCAATGGTGGAAGGGTGAGAGTGCGTACAATCCATGGACTCAACATTAGTCATAAAGAACTCACATACTTATTGCAAAAATCTATTATTATCGAAATGGAGTATTACGCGCATGCTCCTAGGGGGATAGATTGGTAGGAAAAGACCATCGCTCGTCCCCGACCGCCACTCATAAGGAAGACAATCAATAAATAAATCATGCTCCGACTTCATCACATAACTGTTCACCATACGTGCATGCTACGGGAATCACAAACTTTAACACAAGTATCTCTCAAATTTACAACTACTCAACTAGCATGACTCTAATATTACCATCCTCATATCTCAAAACAATCATCAAGTATCAAACTTCTCATAGTATTCAATGCACTCTATATGAATGTTTTTATTATATCCCACTTGGATGCCCATCATATTAGGACTAAATTCATAACCAAAGCAAACTACCATGCTGTTCTAAAGACTCTCAAAATAATATAAGTGAAGCATGAGAGTTCATCTATTTATTCAAAATAAAACCACCGCAGTGCTCTAAAAATATATAAGTGAAGCACTAGAGAAACGACAAACTACTCCGAAAGATATAAGTGAAGATCAATGAGTAGTCGAATAATTATGCAACTATATGAAGACTCTCTGACATTTAATAATTCCAGATCTTGGTATTTTATTCAAACAGCAAGAAAAAAATAAAAAAAATGACGCTCCAAGCAAAACACATATCATGTGGTAAATAAAAATATAGCTCCAAGTTACTGATGAACGAAGACGAAAGAGGGGATGCCTTCCGGGGCATCCCCAAGCTTAGGCGTTTGGTTATCCTTGAATATTACCTTGGGGTGCCTTGGGCATCCCCAAGCTTAGGCTCTTGCCACTCCTTATTCCATAGTCCATCGAATCTTTACCCAAAACTTGAAAACTTCACAACACAAAACTTAATAGAAAACTCGTGAGCTCCGTTAGCGAAAGAAAAGAAAACACCACTTCAAGGTACTGTAATAAACTCATTCTTTATTTATATTGGTGTTAAACCTACTATATTACAACTTATCTATGGTTTATAAACTCTTTTACTAGCCATAGATTCATCAAAATAAGTAAACAACACATGAAAAACAGAATCTGTCAAAAACAGAACAGTCTATAGTAATCTGTAACTAACGCAAACTTCTGGAACCTCAACAATTCTAATATAAATTGCTGGATGTGAGGAATTTATCTATTAATCATCTTCAAAAATAATTAACTAAATAGCACTCTCCAATAAAACATGGCAGCAATTCTCGTGAGAGCTAAAGTTTCTGATCAACAAGACTTTCCCCAAGTCTTCCCAAAGGTTCTATTTGGCACAAACACTAATTAAAAGCATAAAACCACATCTATACAGAGGCTAGATGAATTATTTATTACTAAGCAGGAGAAAAAAATCAAGGAACAAAAATAAAGTTGGGTTGCCTCCCAACAAGCGCTGTCGTTTAACGCCCCTAGCTAGGCATGATGATTTCAATGATGCTCACATAAAAGATAAGAATTGTAACATAGAGAGAGCATCATGATGAATATGACTAGCACATTTAAGTCTAACCCTCTTCCTATGCATAGGAATTTTGTGAGCAATCAACTTATGGGAACAAGAATCAACTTGCATAGGAAGGTAAAACAAGCATAACTTCAAAACTTTAAGCACATAGAGAGGAAACTTGATATTATTGCAATTCCCACAAGCATATATTCATCCCTCATAATAATTTTCAGTAGCATCATGAATGAATTCAACAATATAACCAGCACCTAAAGCATTCTTTTCATGATCTACAAGCATAGAATTTTTATTACTCTCCACATAAGAAAATTTCTTCTCATGAATAGTAGTGGGAGCAAACTCAATAAAATAACTATCATGGGATTGAAAATTGAAATCAAGATGACAAGTTTCATTGTTATCATTATTCTTTAAAGCATACGTGTCATCACAATAATCATCATAGATAGGAGGCATGCTTTCATCATAATAAATTTTATCATCAAAACTTAGGGGACAAAAAATATCATCTTCATCAAACGTAGCTTCCAAAAGCTTGTGGTTTTGAATATTAGCATCATAGATATTAAAGTAATTCATACTAACAACATTGCAATCATTCTCATCATTCAAACATTTAGTGCCAAACATTCTAATGCATTCTTCTTCTAACACTTTGGCACAATTTTCCTTTCCATCATACTCATGAAAGATATTAAAAATATGAAGCATATGAGGCAAACTTAATTCCATTTTTTTGTAATTTTATTTTATAAACTGAACTAGTGATAAAACAAGAAACTAAAAGACTCGATTGCAAGATCTAAAGATATACCTTCAAGCACTCACCTCCCCGGCAACGGCACCATAAAAGAGCTTGATGTCTACTACACAACCTTCTTCTTGTAGACGTTGTTGGGCCTCCAAGTGCAGAGGTTTGTAGGACAGTAGCAAATTTCCCTCAAGTGGATGACCTAAGGTTTATCAATCTGTAGGAGGCGTAGGATGAAGATGCTCTCTCAAGCAACCCTGCAACCAAATAACAAAGAGTCTCTTGTGTCCCCAACACACACAATACAATGGTAAATTGTATAGGTGCACTAGTTCGGCGAAGAGATGGTGATACAAGTGGTATATGGATGGTAGATAATAGTTTTTGTAATCTGAAAACATAAAAACAGCAAGGTAACTAATGATATAAGTGAGCACAAACGGTATTGCAATGCGTTGAAACAAGGCCTAGGGTTCATACGTTCACTAGTGCAAGTCCTTTCAACAATAATAACATAATTGGATCACATAACTATCCCTCAACATGGAACAAATAGTCACTCCAAAGTCACTAATAGCGGAGAACAAATAAAGAGATTATGGTAGGGTATGAAGCCACCTCAAAGTTATTCTTTCCAATCAATCTCTTGGGCTATTCCTATAAGTGTCACAAACAGCCCTAATGTCACCTAGATACTCCAATGTCACCTCAACTATCCGTGGGTATGATTATATGATATGCATCACACAATCTCAGATTCATCTATTCAACCAACACATTGAACCTCAAAGAGTGCCCCAAAGTTTCTACCGGAGAGTCAAGACGAAAACGTGTGCCAACCCCTATGCATAAGTTCATGGGCAGAACCCGCAAGTTGGTCACCAAAACATACATCAAGTGAATCACGTGATATCCCATTGTCACCACAGATACGCACGGCAAGACATACATCAAGTGTTCTCAAATCATTAAAGACTCAATCCGATAAGATAACTTCAAAGGGAAAACTCAATCCATTACAAGAGAGTGGAGGGGGAGGAGAAACATAAGATCCAACTATAATAGCAAAGCTCGCGATACATCAAGATCGTGCCAAATCAAGAACACGAGAGAGAGAGAGAGAGATCAAACACATAGCTACTGGTACATACCCTCAGCCCCGAGGGAGAACTACTCCCTCCTCATCATGGAGAGCACCGGGATGATGAAGATGGACACCGGAGAGGGATTGCCCCCTCCGGCAGGGTGCCCGAACGGGTCTAGATTGGTTTTCGGTGGCTATGGACGCTTTTGGCGGCGGAACTCCCGATCTATTGTGCTCCCTGATAGTTTTAGGGTATATGGATATATATAGGCGGAAGAAATACATCAGGGGAGCCGCGAGGGCCCCACGAGGGTGGAGGGCGTGCCCAGGGGGTGGGCGCGCCTCCCTGCCTCGTGCCTTCCTCGTTGCTTCCCTTACGTACACTCCAAGTCTTCTGGGTTGCTTCTGTTCAAAAAATAAGTTCCGTGAAGTTTCAGGTCAATTGGACTCCGTTTGATTTTCCTTTTCTGTGATACTCTAAAACAAGAAAAAAAATAGAAACTGGCACTGGGCTCTAGGTTAATAGGTTAGTCCCAAAAATCATATAAAATAGCATATTAATGCATATAAAAGATCCAAGGTTGATAATATAATAGCATGGAACAATAAAAAATTATAGATACGTTGGAGACGTATCAGTGGACCTCCGGGCTGTCCACGAGGCAGGGGCCGCGCCCAGGGGGTGGGCACACCCCCCACCCTCGTGGGCAGCCCGGAACTCTCCTGGTCCAACTCCGATACTCCATGGGCTTCTTCTGGTCCAAAAATAAGTTCCGTAAAGTTTCAGGTCAATTGGACTCTGTTTGATTTCCTTTTCTGTGATACTCTAAAACAAGGAAAAAACTGAAACTGGCACTGGGCTCTGGGTTAATAGGTTAGTCCCAAAAAATAATATAAAATTGTATAATAAAGCCCATAAACATCCAAAAAAGATAATATAATAGCATGGAACAATCAAAAATTATAGATACGTTGGAGACGTATTAGCATCCCCAAGCTTAATTCTTGCTCATCCTCGAGTAGGTAAATGATAAAAACAGAATTTTTGATGTGGAATGCTACCTAACATATTTCTCTAAGTAATTCTCTTCATTTTGGCATGAATGTTCAGATCCATAAGATTCAAGACAAAAGTTTAATATTGACATCAAAATAATAATACTTCAAGCATACTAACTAAGCAATTATGTCTCTTCAAAATAACATGGCCAAAGAGAGTTATCCCTACAAAATCATATAGTCTGGCTATGCTCCATCTTCACCACAACATATTGAAATAATGCACAACCCTGATGACAAGCCAAGCAATTGTTTCATACTTTTGATGTTCTCAAACTTTTTCAATCTTCACGCAATATATGAGCGTGAGCCATGGATATAGCACTATATGGGAAATAGAAGGGTGGTTGTGGAGAAGTCAAAAAGGAGAAGATAGTCTCACATCAACTAGGCATATCAATGGGCTATGGAGATGCCCATCAATAAATATCAATGTGAGTGAGTAGGGATTGCCATGCAACGGATGCACTAGAGCTATAAGTATATGAAAGCTCAACAAAAAGAACTAAGTGGGTGTGCATCCAACTCGCTTGCTCACGAAGACCTAGGGCATTTTGAGGAAGCCCATCATTGGAATATACAAGCCAAGTTCTATAATGAAAATTTCCCACTAGTATATGAAAGTGACAACATAGGAGACTCTCTATCATGAAGATCATGGTGCTACTTTGAAGCACAAGTGTAGTAAAAGGATAGTAGCATCGCCCCTTCTCTCTTTTTCTCTCATTATTTTTATTTTTATTTTTTATTTGGGCCTTCTCTTTTTTATGGCCTCTTTTCTCTTATTTTTTTATTTGGTCTTCTTTGGCCTCTTTTATTTATTTATTTTCGTCTTGAGTCTCCTCCCGACTTGTGGGGGAATCATAGTCTCCATCATCCTTTCCTCACTAGGACAATGCTCTAATAATGATGATCATCACACTTTTATTTACTTACAACTCAAGAATTACAACTCGATTCTTAGAACAAAATATGACTCTGTATGAATGCCTCCGGTGGTGTACCGGGATGTGCAATGACTAATGAGTGACATGTATGAAAGAATTATGAATGGTGGCTTTGCCACAAATACAATGTCAACTATATGATCATGCATAGCAATATGACAATGATGGAGCGTGTCACAATAAACAGAACGGTGGAAAGGTGCATGGCAATATATCTCGGAATGGCTATGGAAATGCCATAATAGGTAGATATGGTGGATGTTTTGAGGAAGGTATATGGTGGGTGTAAGGTACCGGCGAAAGTTGCGCGGTACTAGAGAGGCTAGCAATGGTGGAAGGGTGAGAGTGCATATAATCCATGGACTCAACATTAGTCATAAAGAACTCACATACTTATTGCAAAAATTTATTAGTTATTGAAAAAAAGTACTACGCGCATGCTCCTAAGGGGATAGATTGGTAGGAAAAGACCATTGCTGGTCCCCGACCGCCGCTCATGAGGAAGACAATCAATAAATAAATCATGCTTCGACTTAATCACATAACAGTTCACCATACGTGCATGCTATGGGAATCACAAACTTCAACACAAGTATTTCTCAAATTCACAACTACTCAACTATCATGACTCTAATATCACCATCCCATATCTCAAAACAATTATCAAGTATGAAACTTCTCATAGTATTCAATGCACTTTATATGAAAGTTTTTATTATATCCCTCTTGGATGCCCATCATATTAGGACTAAATTCATAACCAAAGAAAATTGCCATGTTGTTTAGGACTCTCAAAATAATATAAGTGAGGCATGAGAGTTCATCTATTTCTATAAAATAAAACCACCACCGTGCTCTAAAACGATATAAGTGAAGCACTAGAGCAAATGACAAACTACTCCAAAAGATATAAGTGAAGCTCAATGAGTAGTCGAATAATTATGCAACTATGTGAAGACTCTCTAACATTTAATAATTTCAGATCTTGGTATTTTATTCAAATAGCAAGCAAAACAAAAGTAAATAAAATGACGCTCCAAGCAAAACACATATCATGTGGCGAATAAAAATATAGCTCCAAGTAAAGTTACCGATGAACGAAGATGAAAGAGGGGATGCCTTCCGGGGCATCCCCAAGCTTAGGCTTTTGTTTGTCCTTGAATATTACCTTGGGGTGCCTTGGGCATCCCCAAGCTTAGGCTCTTGCCACTCCTTTACCGGGGGTTGGGTGCGACATATGACAATGGATGGCTTATCATGGTGGGGGCGAGTAGAACGTCGCCGGTGCCTGGAAACGGGATGAGGCGTAGACACGAACGCAGGCGGACTTTACCCAGGTTCGGGGCTCTCCTAGGAGATAACACCCCTAGTCCTGCTCTGCGGGGTCTCCGCATGATCACTAAGGCAAAAGTGAGTACAATGGTGCTCCTCGAGCTGTATCTGTGAACAGGAGGAGACTAGGCCAGCTCTCCCCCTTCTCTAAGGTCTGGTCTAGTTCTAATGGGTCGAAACCCTTTGCATGGGTGCCCTGGGGGGTTTATATAGGCCTACCCCGCAAGGGTATAATGGTAAACCGACTGGGCGCAGGGCCCAACCGTCAGTCTCTTCGCCTGCCGGCCTCTATGCCGACTGTTGGGGCCTGCCGGCTGGTGGGCCCCGCCGACTGGTCTGGTACGGTGCCGACAGGCCATACCCGCCGCTTGCGGGTCTTGCCGGCTGCCGATTACTGTAGTCATGCCTCTAATGACACAGGCTTGGTCATGGGGTCGTGGCTACATCCCTGCTACCTGGCGGGCGATTACTATAGCCACTCCCCGTCTCGTCTGGTTAATGGCGTGTGGGACCCATGGGAGGGGCAAGCCGACTTCCGGGGGCCGGCTCCCTTCGGGTCCGACTGGTGGCGCTCTTGCCGTCTTCTGGACTCTCGCTGACCGGTAGGGCCCATCATCCGTGGACCGTACCGACAGGCCATCGTGGGTGCAGGACTCCGCCCACTGTTGCTGATGTCAGGGATGGCACGGCAACAGTGCCTCGTCGGACGAAGATCTCCACTGGTATGGCGCACTCTGGCCTAGCCATCCCATGAAAAGGGGAGGGAGTGGGCTTTACTGTTGTCACTCCCGTCCCATCCCCCCTTATGTGGGCATGGGCTTTGTTGGTGTCGTGGGCTGACTCCCCATGGCCGGCTTCTCTGGGAGCCGCCAGGCGGGAGTCGGCCCGTCTTGACCTCGCCTCCAGGACTCGGCCGCATGCGGGCAGTCGGCTGCTCCTTTAGCCGGCCTCTGGAAGGCGGCTCTCCATCCTGGTGTCCTGAGGGGCGCAGTCAGCCGCGATGTCTTGAAAGGTTCTAGGCCTCGGGTTAGTCTAACCGTGGCCCATTACTCCGACATCCTTATTCCATAGTCCATCGAATCTTTATCCAAAACTTGAAAACTTCACAACACAAAACTTAACAGAAAACTCGTAAGCTTCGTTAGCGAAAGAAAACAAAACACCACTTCAAGATACTGTAATAATCTCATTCTTTATTTATATTGGTGTTAAACCTACTGTATTCCAACTTATCTATGGTTTATAAACTCTTTTACTAGCCATAGATTCATCAAAATAAGTAAACAACACATGAAAAACAGAATCTGTCAAAAACAGAACAGTCTGTAGTAATCTGTAACTAACAAAAACTTCTGGAACCTCAAAAATTGTAAAATAAATTTCTGGACGTGAGGAATTTATCTATTAATCGTCTGCAAAAACAATTAACTAAATATCACTCTCCAATAAAAAATGGCAGCAATTCTCGTGAGCGCTAAAGTTTCTGTTTTTTACAGCAAGATCAACAAGACTTTCCCCAAGTCTTCCCAACGGTTCTACCTGGCACAAACACTAACTAAAACATAAAAACTCAATCATAAAAGAGGCTAGATAAATTATTTAGTGCTAAACAGGAACAAAAATCAAGGAACAAAAATAAAGTTGGGTTGCCTCCCAACAAACGCTATCATTTAACTCCCCTAGCTAGGCATGATGATTTCAATGATGCTCACATAAAAGATAAGAATTGGAACATAAAGAGAGCATCATGAAGAATATGACTAGCACATTTAAGCCTAACACACTTCCTATGCGTAGGGATTTTGTGAGCAAACAATTTATGGGAACAATAACCAACTAGTATAGGAAGGCAAAACAAGCATAACTTCAAAACTTTAAGCACATAGAGAGGAAACTTGATATTATTGCAATTCCTACAAGCATATGTTCCTCCCTCATAATAATTTTCAGTAGCATCATGAATGAATTCAACAATATAACCATCACATAGGGCATTCTTTTCATGATCTACAAGCATAGAATTTTTATTACTCTCCACATAAGCAAATTTCTTCTCATCAATAGTAGTGGGAGCAAACTCAACGAAATAACTATCATGTGAGGCATAATCCAATTGAAAACTAAAATCATGATGACAAGTTTCATGGTTATCATTATTCTTTATATCATACAAGTCATCACAATAATCATCATACATAGAAACTTTGTTCTCATAATCAATTGGAACCTCTTCCGGAATAGTGGATTCATCACAAAATAAAGTCATGACCTCTCCAAGTCCACTATCATCAATATAATCATCATAAATAGGAGGCATGCTTTCATCATAATAAATTTGCTCATCAAAACTTGGGGGACAAAAAATATCATCTTCATCAAACATAGCTTCCCCGAGCTTGTGGCTTTGCATATCATTAGCATCATGGATATTCGAGGAATTCATACTAACAACATTGCAATCATGCTCATCATTCAAATATTTAGTGCCAAACATTTTAATGCATTCTTCTTCTAACACTTTGGCAGAATTTTCCTTTCCATCATACTCAAGAAAGATATTAAAAAGATGAAGCGTATGAGGCAAACTCAATTCCATATTTTTGTAGTTTTCTTTTATAAACTAAACTAGTGATAAAACAAGAAACAAAAAGATTCGATTGCAAGATCTAAAGATATACCTTCAAGCACACCTCCCCGGCAACGGCGCCAGAAAAGAGCTTGATGTCTACTACACAACCTTCTTCTTGTAGACGTTGTTGGGCCTCCAAGTGCAGAGGTTTATAGGACAGTAGCAAATTTCCCTCAAGTGGATGACCTAAGGTTTATCAATTCGTAGGAGGCGTAGGATGAAGATGGTCTCTCTCAAGCAACCCTGCAACCAAATAACAAAGAGTCTCTTGTGTCCCCAACACACCCAATACAATGGTAAATTGTATAGGTGCACTAGTTCGGCGAAGAGATGGTGATACAAGTGCAATATAGATAGTAGATAATGGTTTTTGTAATCTGAAAATATAAAAACAGCAAGGTAACTAATGATAAAAGTGATCACAAACGGTATTGCAATGCTAGGAAACAAGGCCTAGGGTTCATACTTTCACTAGTGCAAGTCCTCTCAACAATAATAACATAATTGGATCACATAACTATCCCTCAACATGCAACAAAGAGTCACTCCAAAGTCACTAATAGCGGAGAACAAACGAAGAGATTATGGTAGGGTATGAAACCACCTCAATGTTATTCTTTCCAATCAATCCGTTGGGCTATTCCTATAAGTGTCACAAACAGCCCTAGAGTCCGTACTAGAATAACAGCTTAAGACACAAATCAACCAAAACCCTAATGTCACCTAGATACTCCAATGTCACCTCAAGTATCCGTGGGTATGATTATACGATATGCATCACACAATCTCAGATTCATCTATTCAACCAACACATAGAACCTCAAAAAGTGCCCCAAAGATTATACCGGAGAGTCAAGACTAAAACGTGTGCCAACACCTATGCATAGGTTCATGGGCGGAACCCGCAAGTTGATCACCAAAAAATACATCAAGTGGATCATAGAATACCCCATTGTCACCACGGGTATCCCACGCAAGACATACATCAAGTGTTCTCAAATCCTTAAAGACTCAATCCGATAAGATAACTTCAAAGGGAAAACTCAATCCATTACAAGAGAGTAGAGGGGGAGAAACATCATAAGATCCAACTATAATAGCAAAGCTCGCGATACATCAAGATCGTACCACCTCAAGAACACGAGAGAGAGAGAGAGAGATCAAACACATAGCTATTGGTACATACCCTCATCCCCGAGGGTGGACTACTCCCTCCTCGTCATGGAGAGCGCCAGGATGATGAAGATGGCCACCGGAGTGGGATTCCCCCTCCGGCAGGGTGCCGGAACGGGTCTAGATTGGTTTTCGGTGGCTACGGAGGCTTCTGGCGGCGGAACTCCCGATCTATTGTGCTCCCCGAAGTTTTTAGGGTATATGGGTATATATGGGAGGAAGAAGTACATCGGTGGACCTCCAGGCTGTCCACGTGGCAGTGGGCGCGCCCAGGGGGTGGGCGCCCCCCACCCTCATGGGCAGCCCGGGACTCTCCTGGTCCAACTCCGATACTCCGTGGGCTTGTTCCGGTCCAAAAATAAGTTCCGTGAAGTTTCAGGTTAATTGGACTCCGTTTGATTTTTCCTTTTCTGCGATACTCTAAAACAAGGAAAAAAACAGAAACTGGCACTGGGCTCTGGGTTAAAAGGTTAGTCCCAAAAAATAATATAAAAATGTATAATAAAGCCCATAAACATCCAAAATAGATAATATAATAGCATGGAACTATCAAAAATTATAGATACGTTGGAGATGTATCACCGTACGTTCAGTACTAGGGATCGGTCGATCGTGAAGATGTACAACTACATCAACCACGTTGTCATAACGCTTCCGCTTACAGTCTACGAGGGTACGTGGACGACACTCTTCCCTCTCGTTGTTATGCATCTCCATGATCTTGCGTGTGCATAGGAAATTTTCTAAAATTACTACGTTCCCCACCAGTGGTATCAGAGCCAGTTTTATGCGTAGATGTTATATGAACGAGTAGAACACAAAGGAGTTGTGGGCGTGGGTATATACATATTGCTTGTCGTCACTAGTTGATTGTTGATTCAGCGGCATTGTTGTATGAAGCGGCCCAGTCCGACATTACGCATACGCTTACGCGAGACTGGTTCTACCGACATGCTTCGCACACAGGTGGCTAGTGGGTGTTTGTTTCTCTAGATTTAGTTGAATCGGATTCAGTGAACATGGTTCTTTCTGAAGATCAAAAAGCAATCACTATACCTCGTTGTGGTTTTTGATGCGTAGGTAAGAACGGTTCTTGCTCAGCCCGTAGCAGCCACGTAAAACTTGCAACAACAAAGTAGAGGACGTCTAACTTGTTTTTGCAGGGCATGTTGTGATGTGATATGGTCAAGACATGATGAGATATAAATTGTTGTATGCGATGATCATGTTTTGTTAAAGTTATTGCAACTGGCAGAAGCCTTATGGTTGTCTCTTTATTGCATAAGATGCAAGTGCCATGTAATTGCTTTACTTTTATTGCTATGCGATAGCAATAGTTGCAAAAGCAATAGTTGGCGAGACGACCATGTGATGACACATTGACAGAGATCAAGATGATGGAGATCATGGTGTCATGCCGGTGACGATAGAGATCATGACGGTACTTTGGAGATGGATATCAAAGGCGCAAGATGATCATGGTCATATCATGTCACATATTTTGATTGCATGTGATGTTTATCCTTTATGCATCTTATTTTTCTTAGTTCGGCGGTAGCATTATAAGATGATATCTCACTCAATTTCAAGGTATAAGTGTTCTCCCTGAGTATGCACTGTTGCGACAGTTCATCGTGCCGAGACACCACGTGATGATCAGGTGTGATAAGCTCTACGTTCACATACAATGGGTGCAAGCCAGTTTTGCACACGCGGAATACTCAGGTTAAACTTGACGAGCCTAGCATATGCAGATATGGCCTCGGAACACTGGAGACCGAAAGGTCGAGCGTGAATCATATAGTAGATATGATAAACATAGTGATGTTCACCATTGAAAACTACTCCATCTCACGTGATGATCGAACATGGTTTATTTGATTTGAAGCACGTGATCATTTAGATGACTAGAGGGATGTCTATCTAAGTGGGAGTTCTTAAGTAATACGATTAATTGAACTTTTATTTATCATGAACTTAGTCCTGATAGTATTTGCATAACTATGTTGTAGATCAATAGCTCGCGATGTAGCTGCCCGTTTATTTTTTGATATGTTCCTAGAGAAAAACTAAGTTGAAAGATGTTAGTAGCAATGATGCGGATTGGATCCATGATCTGAGGATTATCCTCATTGCTACACAGAAGAATTATGTCCTTGATGCACCGCTAGGTGATAAATCGATTGCAGGAGCAGATGCAGACGTTATGAATGTTTGGCGAGCTCGATATGATGACTACTTGATAGTTTAGTGCACCATGCTTTACAACTTAGAATCGAGGCTTCAAAAATGTTTTGAACGCCGCAGAGCATATGAGATGTTCCAAGAGTTGAAATTAGTATTTCAGACTCATGCCCATGTCGAAAGGTATGAGACCTTTGACAAGCACTTTTCCTATAAGATGGAGGAGAATAGCTCAGCTAGTGAGCATGTGCTCAAAATGTCTGAGTACTACAATCACTTGAATCAAGTGGGAATTAATCTTCCAGATAAGATAGTGATTGACAGAGTTCTCTAGTCACTATCACCAAGTTACTAGAACTTCGTGATGAACTATAATATGCAAGGGATTACAGAAACGATTCCCAAGCTCTTCGTGATGCTGAAATCGATGAAGGTAGAAATCAAGAAAAGCATCAAGAGTTGATGGTTGACAAGACCACTAGTTTCAAGAAAAGGGCAAAGGGAAGAAGGGGAACTTCAAGAAGAACAGCAAGCAAGTTGCTGCTCAAGTGAAGAAGCCCAAGTCTAGACCTAAGCCCGAGACTAAGTGCTTCTACTGCAAAGGGACTGGTCACTGGAAGTAGAACTGCCTCAAGTATTTGGCAGATAAGAAGGATGGCAAAGTGAACAAAGGTATATCTGATATACATGTTATTGATGTGTACTTTACTAGTGTTTCTAGCAACCCCTCAGTATTTGATACTAGTTCAGTTACTGAGATTAGTAACTCGAAACGGGAGTTGTAGGAGACTAGTTAAGGGTGAAGTGACGATGTGTGTTGGAAGTGGTTCCAAGATTGATATGATCATCATCGCACACTCCCTGTACTTTCAGGATTAGTGTTGAACCTAAATAAATGTTATTTGGTGTTTGCGTTAAGCATGAATATGATTTGATCATGTTTATTGCAATACGGTTATTCATTTAAAGTTAGAGAATAATTGTTGTTCTGTTTACATGAATAAAACCTTCAATGGTCATACACCCAAGGTGAATGGTTTATTGAATCTCGATCGTAGTGATACACATATTCATAATATTGAAGCCAAAAGATGCAAAGTTAATAATGATAGTGCAACTTATTTGTGGCACTGTCGTTTAGGTCATATTGGTGTAAAGCACATGAAGAAAATCCATGCTGATGGGCTTTTGGAATCATTTGATTATGAATCAGTTGATGCTTGCGAACCATGCCTCATGGGCAAGATGACTAAGAGTCCGTTCTCCAGAACAATGGAGCGAGCAACAGACTTGTTGGAAATAATACATACTGATGTATGCAGTCCGATGAGTGTTGAGGATCGCGGCAGGTATTGTTATTTTCTGACCTTCACAGATGATTTGAGTAAGATATGGGTATATCTTCTTGATGAAACATAAATCTGAAACATTTGAAAAGTTCAAATAATTTCAGAGTGAAGTGGAAAATCATCGTAACAAGAAAATAAAGTTTCTACGATCTGATCATCGAGGAGAATATTTGAGTTACGAGTTTGGTCTTCATTTGAAACAATGCGGAATAATTTCGCAACTCACGCCACCTGGAACACCATAGCATAATGGTGTGTTCGAACATCATAACTGTACTTTATTAGAAATGGTGCAATCTATGATGTCTCTTACCAATTTACCACTATTGTTTTGGAGTTATGCATTAGAGACCGATGCATTCATATTAAATAGGGCACCATCTAAATCCATTGAGACGACGCCATATGAACTATGGTTTGGCAAGAAACCAAAGTTGTCGTTTCTTAAAGTTTGGGGTTGCGATGCTTATGTCAAAAAGTTTCATCCTGATAAGCTCAAACCCAAATCGGAGAAATGTGTCTTCATAGGATACCCAAAGGAGACAGTTGGGTACACCTTCTATCACAGATCCGAAGGCAAGACATTCGTTACTAAGAATGGATCCTTTCTAGAGAAGGAGTTTCTCTCGAAAGAAGTGAGTGGGAGGAAAGTAGAACTTGATGAGGTAACTGTACGTCCTCCCTTATTGGAAAGTAGTTCATCACAGAAATCTGTTCCTATGACTCCTACACCAATTAGTGAGGAAGCTAATGATGATGATCATGTAACTTCAGATCAAGTTACTACCGAACCTTCTAGGTCAACTAGAGTGAGATCCGCACCAGAGTGGTACGGTAATCCTGTTTTGGATGTCATGTTACTTGACCATGACGAACCTACGAACTATGAGGAAGCGATGATGAGCCTAGATTCCGCAAAATAGCTTGAGGCCATGAAATCTGAGAAAGGATCCATGTATGAGAACACAGTATGGACTTTGATTGACTTGCTCGATGATCGGTGAGTCATTAAGAATAAATGTATCTTCAAGAGGAAGACGGACGCTGATAGTAGTGTTACTATCTACAAAGCTCGAATTGTTGCAAAATGTTTTCGACAAGTTCAAGGTGTTGACTACGATGAGATTTTCTCACTTGTATCGATGCTTAAAAGTCTGTCAGAATCATGTTAGTAGTTGTCGCATTTTATGAAATTTGGCAAATAGATGTCAAAACTGTATTCCTTCATGGATTTCTTAAAGAAGAGTTGTATATGATGCAACCAGAAGGTTTTGTCGATCCTAAAGGTGCTAACAAAGTGAGCAAGCTCCAGCGATCCATCTATGGACTGGTGCAAGCATCTCGGAGCTGGAATATATGCTTTGATAAAGTGATCAAAGCATATGGTTTTATACAGACTTGCGGTGAAGCCTGTATTCACAAGAAAGTGAGTGGGAGCACTACAACATTTCTGATAAGTATATGTGAATGACATATTGTTGATCAGAAATAATGTAGATTTTTTCTGGAAAGCATAAAGGAGTGTTTGAAAAGAGTCTTTCAAAGAAAGACCTCGATGAAGCTGCTTACACATGGGCATCAAGATTTATAGAGATAGATCAAGACGCTTGATAAGTTTTTTCAATGAGTACATACCTTGACAAGATTTTGAAGTAGTTCAAAATGGAACATTCAAAGAAGGAGTTCTTGCCTGTGTTGCAAGGTGTGTGATACGTCTCCAATGCATCTATAATTTTTGATTGCTCCATGCTATATTATCTACTGTTTTGGACATTATTGGGCTTTATTATCCACTTTTATATTATTTTTGGGACTAACCTATTAACCAGAGGCCCAGCCCAAAATTGTTGTTTTTTTTGCCTATTTTAGGGTTTCGAAGAAAAGGAATATCAAACGGAGTCCAAACGGAATGAAACCTTCGGGAACGTGATTTTCTCACTGAACATGATCTAGGAGACTTGGACCCTACATCAAGCAACCAACAGGGAGGCCACGAGGTAGGGGGTGAAAGTGAAACTATCCCTAGGTGGTTTTGGTAATTCCTAACAACATATAGCTCATTGAGCTAATGCCATTTCAAGATTAATACCTTAGGAAAGCTCAATGATTGGCATGGCATGGATGAGAAAAGTGGACCCCTCAAAATGATAAGGACAAAAGGATTGGCTCAAGCTCAAAGCTCAAGACTCTACATTTTTCTATTTTAGTGATCCAAGATCACATCGAGTCTATAGGAAAAGCCAATACTATCAAGGAGGGATGAGGTGTTGCTTAATGAGGCTCTTGCTCAAAATGCTTAGTGATATGCTCCAAAACCCTCAACTAATTTCTCACATCCACATATGACCTAAACCAAAAGTCAAACTCGGCCCCACCGATTCTTTCTATCCGGCGCCACCGAGTGTCATAGCCACTGCTACAAACCCTAGGCAAATCGGTCTCATCATTAGGATCTCGGTCTCACCGAGATGGGATTGTAATCTCTCTGTTTCCCTTCGTATCATTTCGGTACCACCGAGATGAGCGATCCCACCGAGATTGCAATGTTAACTCTCTGGTTCCCTTTTGTAACATTTCGGTCTCACCGAAATGAGCGAATCGGTCCCACCGAGTTTACCTGACCAACTCTCTGGTTATCTTATTACCAAAATCGGTCTCACCGAGTTTGTGTAATCGGTATCACCGAGATTACGTTATGCCCTAACCCTAACCATATCGATCCTACCGAGTTGCATGTCGGTCCCACCGAAAACCCTAACGGTCACTAGCTTTGCTGAATCGGTCCGACCGAGTTTATCAATTCGGTCCCACCGAGATTGGCAAGTTATGTGTAGCGGTTAGATTTTGTGTGGAGGCTATATATACCCCTCCACCTCCTCTTCATTCATGGAGAGAGCCATCAGAACGAACCTACACTTCCAACTTACCTTTTTCTGAGAGAGAACCACCTACACTTGTGTTGAGGCCAAGATATTCCATTCTTACCATATGAATCTTGATCTCTAGCCTTCCCCAAGTTGCTTTCCACTCAAATCTTCTTTCCACCAAATCCATATCCTGTGAGAGAGAGTTGAGTGTTGGGGAGACTATCATTTGAAGCACAAGAGTAAGGAGTTCATCATCAACACACCATTTGTTACTTCTTGGAGAGTGGTGTCTCCTAGATTGGCTAGGTGTCACTTGGGAGCCTCCGACAAGATTGTGGAGTTGAACCAAGGAGTTTGTAAGGGCAAGGAGATCGCCTACTATGTGAAGATCTACCGCTAGTGAGGCAAGTCCTTCGTGGGCGATGGCCATGGTGGGATAGACAAGGTTGCTTCTTCGTGGACCCTTCGTGGGTGGAGCCCTCCGTGGACTCGCGCGGACATTACCCTTCGTGGGTTGAAGTCTCCATCAACATGGATGTATGATAGCACCACCTATCAGAACCACGACAAAAACATCTGTGTCTCCTATTGCGTTTGAATCTTCCAAACCCCTCCCTTTAGATTCTTGCAAGTTGCATGCTTTACTTTCTGCTGCTCATATACTCTTTGCATGCTTGCTTGAATTGTGTTAAGATTTCTTGACTTGTCCAAAGTTGCTAAAATCTGCCAAGAACTAAAATTGGGAAAAGGATAAGTTTTTATTTGGTCAAGTAGTCTAATCCCCCCTCTAGACATACTTTCAATCCTACAAGTGGTATCAGAGCTTTGGTCTCCATTTGCTTTGATTTCCATAGCTTTTGGTTGTCATAGCCTTGGTTTCACAACCTTGGAGAGTATGGCGTCTAGCGAGGGAAATTACCACCGTAGAGGTCCTTACTTTGATGGTACTAATTTTGCTAGTTGGAAGCATAAGATGAAAATGAATATATTCTTGGACATAACCCCACTGTATGGGCTATTGTGTGTATTGGCTTGCAAGGTGAATTCTTTGATGGGAGAGAACCGAACCGTGAAGCTAGCGCAGAAGAGTTAAAGATGATGCAATACAATGCTCAAGCTTGTGATATCCTCTTCAATGGATTGTTCCCCGAAGAATTCAACAAAATCAGCCGTGTTGAGAATGCAAAGGAAATTTGGGATACTTTGATTGATATGCATGAAGGTACCGACTCCATCAAGGAATCCAAGTTGGATGTGCTTCAAAGTTAGCTTGACAAGTTCAAAATGAAGGATGGTGAAGGTGTCGCTGAAATGTACTCTAGGCTTGCTCTTATCACAAATGAGATCGCCGGCTTAGGAAGTGAAGAGATGACCGACAAATTCATCATCAAGAAGATCCTAAGAGCTTTGGACAGAAAATATGATACCATATGCACATTGATCCAAATGATGCCTAATTACAAAGATCTCAAGCCAACAGAAGTCATTGGAAGAATTGTTGCTCATGAGATGTCACTCAAGGATAAGGAGGAGCTCCATAACAAGTCAAGTGGTGCTTACAAAGCCTCATGTGAAGCTCCCACATCATAAAGTGAGAAACAAACCTTCAATGAAGAATTGAGCGTAATGGTGAAGAACTTCAACAAGTTCTACAAGAGTAGAAGCAAAGAGAGAAGTTTCAAGTCAAGGTCCTACAATGACAAAAGATCTTCTAGTCAAGAGCGAAATTGCGACAATTGTGGAAGACCCGGACACTATTCTAGTGAGTGTACGACACCCTACAAGAGAAGAGAAGATTCTCCAAAAAGAAGAAGTAGAAGAGAAGAATCACCATCAAGAGAGAGGAGGGGTAGAGATGATCGTTATGAACGAAGAACATCCCGGAGAAGCAAAGATTCGGAAAGGAAGGACAAGTCATCAAGGAGCTACACAAAACGAAGACATCAAGCTTATGTTGGTGAATGGGTATCCGGCTCCGACTCTGACAATCACTCCGAGAGAAGCTATCACTCCGACTCCGAATATACTCAAGATGAAGGTGTTGCCAGTCTAGCACTTGCGTCAACCAACTCCTACGACATATTTGATTCACCAAATGAAGGACTTGGAAGATGCTTCATGGCTAAAGGCCCAAAGGTATCACACCCCGAGTATGTTGATTTCAATAGCGATGAAGATGACTTGTTAGCTGATGATGATTTACTTGTTGACAACTCTAGTGATGAATACTATGATGAAACGTCAATTAACCATGCTAATCAAGATAAAACGAATGACAATGATAAGGAGAAGATTGAGTTTCTAACTAAAGAATTAAACACTCTTAAGTTAGCTCATGAAACTATCTTAGGAGATCATCGGGAACTTTTAAGGACTCATGAGAAATTACGTTTTGAAAAGCTCAACCTTGAGCAAGAGCATGAGTTCTTAAAGGCAATCAATGACGATCTTCGCAAGAAAAGTTCTTCTTACATTGCCAAGCATTTACTCTTATCCACTTACATGCCTCAAGTCAAGTCTAGTAGCAAGAACAAGAAAGATTCTTCCTCTAGTAGTAACAATAATCATGCTAAATCCAATGTTGTTGCTTCTAGTAGTTCTCTTGATTCCACTAATGATTCTCTTAGCCAAGTTACACTTGAGCAAGAAAATAGCTTATTGAAGGGAATTATAGAGAAAGGTGTTTACAAGAGCCTTGCCGGAAGTAAGCAATTCGATGAAATTGTACGCAAGCAAGGAAGGCACCGGAAGAACCAAGGTGTTGGTTTTGAACGAAAGTTCAATGCCAATGGAGTTGAGTGGGAAGAAGATCAATACCCTAAGACGAAGTTTGTTCCTCAACAAAAGAAGTATGATCCTACTTCCTTCAAAGGGACACATGCTCAAGATGATCTTCCACCACAAGACCACGAGAAAAAAGGCAAGGATAAGCTTCAAGAGGAAATTGATGCATTTGAAGAAGCACCTAAGGCCTTGGTCAAGTGGGTTCTCAAGACTACATCAAGTTCCACTTCATCAAGTACGACTACAACTCCAAGGATTCCCATCAAGATGATGTGGATCCCGAAGAAGAAGAACTATAGAGTTCTTGAGGGTGACTCCGCCAACATACTTCACTCTTATCATTTTGGCAAGAACAAGTGCAATCAACTTCCACATCTTGCACTAGTTCAAGGAGTCACAAACCCTCTTGTTGGTAAGACAAGGGACAAGGTAACCTAATGCTTTCATAGACATCATCTTGTGTGTGCATCACTCTATGTCTATGGATATCCTTGTTTGTTCCTTGTGGGACTAACCCGTGTAGGTATTGAAAGTGCAACTCACTCCAAAGGATTGCTCCAAATGATCTACATCAACATTGAGCATCCACATCTTCAACACCTACATGAAGTAATCGTCGACAAAACCCAAGGTTAGTTCATCCCTCTTAGGGGGGATCTCACATCTAGGGGGAGCTTTACTCTAAGAATTGAGCTAAAAGCAACTCTAATGGTGTGAACACAACAACGCTTTATGTAAAAGTGGTAACCCCACTTGTGCTTAAACGATGAGTATGACCTACGATCAAATGTTCTCATTTGACTCGTAAGTCAATATACTCATATATAGATGACCTAGTCATCGCCAATTGCTTGATAGATGCTAGAATTGGTTGTGCATGCTTTGCCACATATTTCATTTGCCATTTTATTATGTGAGCATGCTGGTTGCATAATTTACTCATTTGAGGACATCCACTTGTTGTTTTGATTGTTTGGTTCCTTTTTCTTTTGCCAAGTGGATGGACAAGAATGCCTAAGAACCTTCTCTAGCTATCTATGCTTTTCTTGTCTCAAACTCTATTCATGCTACATCACAAAGTTTGATCAAGTCAGATTCGAACCACTCTGTGTGAGGAGCACTCGGAGTCCCCGATTCGTCATAGACTTAAACTTCCAAAACTTCTTTGTGAATTTTGGTCTGACCGATTCATCCATTTCAGTCATACCGAGATCACTAAGTCGATCTAGGTTTTCAATCTCAGTGCAATTCATTTGAACTTTTCGGTCACACTGAGTTGCAGTAACTGCTTGCAGTTATGCATCTCGGTGCCACCGAGTTGTTCCACTCGGTCACACCGACAGGGTCAGGCTGTATATATCCCCGGGCCAAAATTTGGAAAAAATTCCGAACCCCTTCACCTACGCTCGGCCTGCTCTGCCTCCCTGGGTCTCCGGTTCGTCCTCCTCATCGCCAACTACCTCCCGCCGCTGGTCTCCGCCGCAGTCAACGAGAATCGTCTCCGCCGTTGCCGCCGTAGCAGGTCCATCGCCGCACATAGGGTATGGACTTGATCCTTGTGCTAATCCCTCTTCGATTCCTAGCACATTGTTTTGGCATGTATCTTGCCACGATTGAGATCATTCTATCCAGTGAAATCACTCCGTAGTTTAGTTGTGGATTGAAAATTTACGGTTAGGTTTCTGCCGAAATAATCTCGGACCAACCGAGTTGTTGAAATCGCTTCCACCGATTTGGCTAAGGCCATTGCACATGTGATTCTCGGTCTGACCGAGAATTGCAAATTGGTGTGACCGAGTTCAATACTTTGTGAAACCCTAGCAGTCTCGGTGCCACTGAACTGTGACTCGGTCTGACCGAGTTCACTAGTTTAGGTTCCAAAAGTTGCTTCGGTATCACTGAGTTTTCAAATCGGTAGATCCGAAATGCTTTATGTGGAAAACTAAAACTAAGTTTTTAACTCATTCTTTTGCAAAAACCTCTGTACTTTGTGATTCTCATCCAATCAACCTCATCTATAATCTATTCACATTCTCTGCTGTCAGCATTTGCATCATGTCAGATCAGAGTGACAGCCGGAACAAGTCTGAGGAGCAAGTCAACATGAGTGTGGGCACTAGTCACTCTAGCAGCTTTGATGAGGGAAGCAGGAGTACACCCAGCAACTTGCCTAAGGCAGCCACCAGGAGCAGAAAGAAGAGAACCTCAAATTCTGAGGATGAGGACTATGTGGCTGTTGAGGAAGAGGCCACCTCAAAGAAGAAAGTTCTGAAAAAGGAATATGGCACAGCTGCTACCACTAAGCCAGGAATGAAGCAAAAGGTTCCTGCCAAGAGAGTGCCTATGTCAAAGGCCAGAGCATCCACTGCTAAAACCTCCAAGCCATCAGAAGAGGCAGTTGGAGAAGGCAAGAAAAGGAAGGAAAGGGTCAAGAAGACCACTGCCAGAGTGCTTGGCAGATCTTCAATAATGAGATATTCTAAAGAAGAGGAAGAGGAAGAGGATGCAACACCAGCACCCAAAGCTCAAAAGCTTATGGGAGATGCTATAAGGGCAGGGGCTGCTCCATCTAAGCCCAAAACTGCTCCTTAGACTACTACTCCAGCTCCAAAGCCAAAACCCAAGAGGAGCACCAGGAACATCCCTGCTGAGGAGAAGAACAAGGCCCCAGTGCCTCAAGCTGCTGAAGAAGAAGATGATTCTGTTGTTTTAAGGAAGTTGAAGCCCAAAATTCCAGATCACAATGATGCTCACCCAGTTGCAGAGAACATGAAAATCAGGAAGGATTCAAGATTGACGCTACGGAGAGAGTCTGATCCATACGCCACCAGGAGAAGGACTGTTGTGGACTACAGGTTCCATACAAAGGAACAACATGACTTCTATGAGACTATTTTACTTGACAAGAAGCCCATAGTGTGTGACATGAGATGGGTTGCACTACAAAAATAATACACTTCCGTGATGATACGTGTTTGTCACAGTAGGTCGCTTTTTTGTCATGCATGTACATCCATGACAAATTTATGACAGAATCAAGATAGTCATACCTGTGCTGTCGTAGAAGTGTTCCATGACATTACCAAAATTATCATCACGGAAGTGTCCACTTCCATGACGATAAATCGCGTGTCACAGAAGTGCTTTCGTCAAGGGTGACCGACACGTGGCATCCACCATAACGGAACGCCGTTAAGCTATCGGGTCGGGTTTTGGATCCGATAACCCGTTAACAGCCCCGACCAAGGGGATTTTCCATGTGTAAAATCATCCTTGGCTGGAGGAAACACGTGTCGGCTCATCGTTGGGACAGATATCAACCACTCATTGGACGGAAGGCGCCTATGATACGTCGACACGTGGCACGGCCCAATAGAGGCACATTCCTGTGAAAAGGCCGGCCCGTTTGATTTGGTCAAAAGTTGGCGGGCCAACCCATGGAAAGCCTATTAACGGCCTGTTCGAATATAGCCCATTAACAGCCCGCTAACCCAAGGCCCGTTACGCCCTATCCGAATTAGGCCCAGTAGCATCATCTGGGCCATCCAATATGATTCCAGCCCATTTTCACTTCTGGCCCATGTATGGCCCATGACGTCTTTCGGCCCATATGAGGCCCTATGTAACTCTTGGCCTACTAACGGCCCGTGGTGAAACAGGCCCGTAATGAACAGTGTATCACTTTACACCCATTAACAGCCCATGGTGAAATTGGCCCATAATGAACAGTGTATCACTTTATACCCATTAACGACCCGTTATTCCGTTGGGCCGTTTCCAGCCCATGTTATATTCCAGCCTTCTCAGAGCCCATTTATTCTTGCGCTCATTTCCAGCATTCGTTTACTTACGGTCTGTTACTATCATTTTCTGCTTATGGGCCAAATTCAGCACGTGGTTACAGTCGGCCCGTTTGTGGTCTGTTAATACGTTGGGCCGATTTCATAGCGTCATCAAATACAGACTATTAACGATGGCCCGTTATGGTCGGCCCATGAACGGACAATTCCAACTCTAGCCCGTTTACGGCCATAATGCGGTCTGTTTGGCCCATGTTTGGCCAATCGATTATACGGCCCGTATAAGGCCCATTGATAATACGGCCCGCAGAAGGCTCATTGTTTCTATGGCCCGTAGAAGGCCCATTGTTTCTACGCCCCGTAGAAGGCCCACTGTTTCTATGGCCAGTAGGAGGCCCAGTGTCACTACAGTAAATATTAGCCCATGGTTATTGTGGCCTAGTTTTAAAAAATAGGTTATTGTAGCCACGAGCTAACCACGGAAAAAGAACTGCAATGACTACAAGCAAACAAATAAACAAGGCAACAAGGAAATAAATAAGCAAGCAACTAACGCTAGGCTATCGCGGCTACTACACATATTACATCCATTGGGCATCAAAGTTCGTCACTAGTGCAAATATAGGGAACAAAGCAGCATATCATATACACTCGTTGTCAAAGTTGGTGACCAGCGCAAATAAACACCGCAGCAAAACAAATCCAGAACTGAAACCACTTCAGAAGATCTCAAGAAACAATATCCTGGGTACCCATAATGCTGGCAAGATGCTTAGCAAGCTTATTAACTTTCTCTTGTTTGGCTCTTAAATCCTCCAGCGCTTGCTGTTGCACCAGAAAATATGCATCTGAATTCTGCAGGGACTTCCTTAGTCCTTCAGCTTCCTATCGCAGCACATCTGATCGATGTCTTTCAACTTGAAGTTGAGACTCAAGAAGATGAACTGATTCAGGCAGCGAGTTCGAAGAGCTTGTGCCAGCAGTAGTGGCCAGTAACTCGAACACTACATCAAGACAGGACTTTTGGGTTCCCTCACTGTCGTCAAGATAGTTTTTATCAGCTTTCTTGGAGACCAACAGGGATGTCTCACTATCTTGAACCTTATCTGCATTACTTCCTTTACCATTGGATAACGCGGTACTGTTCTCCAATATTTTGTCCGCATTCTAAAAGAGAAACAAGCAGACACATCAGATGTTTACCATGTTGTATATGAAACTCATTTTGGTAAATGAGTTCAATAGTAAAGTGGCCAGGATAACAGCATGAAACAAACATATATCTATGTACCATGGTCACTTTATGGTCTATATCATTCTAGTTTTTGTTGCCAAATCAAGATAGAGACACAGTTGTGACGCCCCAAGACCGGAGCTCCAGTTGCCTTCTAGGGTTTCTGGGTTTTTCGTTGTGTGATTTGTTTAGCTTGTTGCATTCATCATTGCATATTTTGCATTGCATCATTTCATGCATGACATTTTGTTGCATGCCCCATGTGAAATCCATGCATCACCACCTTCCTTCCTTCTCTTTTCTTTCTTTTTGCAAGTGTCCTTTTCCTCCTCCTCCATTAATGTTCATTCTTTTCCTGGTGCTAGTTCTCCATGCCTAAACCCTCTCTATCAAATTTCAAATCCTTTGAAGTTGTTTTGGTTAGGTTCAAAAATGCCTCAAGTTTGAATCATATTTAAACTTGTTTTATTTTTCTACCTCTAAAAATGTCCAAACCAATTTTATCAAATAGGGCATGAATTCAAGGTCATGAGGATATTTTTATATTTCTCATACACCTCTTCTTTTCCCCTGTGATTTTCTCTTTATTTTCCGCCTGAAGAAAATTAGAGAGAGGAAACAGCAGTTTCGGGCCGGCCGCAGCCCACATGGGCCTCTCCATCACCAACCGGCCTGATAGACCTCCTCTCACTGGGCCTCTCGCGCCGACCCAACAGCCCCGCTGCAGTCCCTAACCCTTGTCTGCAGCCCACTAGTGCCGCAACCCTAGACCCAGGGAGCCCGACTCTCTTCTCCCTCAATCCTTTCCCCTCTCGCTGCCATCTTCCCCCTGGCGTTAGCCCGATCCCATCTCCCCTCATCTCCCTCTCGTTCCCATAGCGCCGCCATGTCTGCTCGATCCCCATCGCTCTCTTGCCCGATCCCCTAACGCTCCTCGCTGCAGCCCTCTCCCGAACAACCCCTCGTCCTCGAACCCCATCTCTCCCTCGACCCAGCTCGCCATCGATGCCCTTCACGTGGCCCCTTCCTCTGTATCGCCTTCCACCGCGCCCTACTACTGCTGCATCCATACGCCGCCACCATCGAGCTCCGGCCTGGAGGTCAACTCCGGCGCCCCCTGCCTCGCAACGTTCCACCGCCTCCGTCGCGCCAGTGACCTTGGCCCGCCATGGATGGCCGGCTCTGCCAGGCCAGGACTCCCTCACTGTCACTCCTGCTACCCTCGTCTGCTCTGCATGGACGGCCCTTGCGTCCGTGGCTTCGCCTCCGTCGAGCTCGCCCCGCCGCCTCCGTTCTACTCTGGCCAGATCGCAAGGCCGGCCTCCTGCAGCTCGCCGTTGCCGGAGTTCTCCACCACCAGCAAGCAACCACGCCATGACACTCCTCGCGTGGCGTCTCCACCTTCCGGTCCATCCGCAAGCAAGCTGCCCCTGTTGCCTCTTGTTCTTGGCCGCAGAGATCCCACGACGACCCGTATACCTTGCCGTGACGCCAGTGGACTTCCTTGACCCTTCAGCCGCCAAGACCGCAAGGCCGCCACTAACCGGAGGAGTCCAACGACCACTGAACAGGGAACAATGCCAAGTTCCACGACGACCCGAGTACCGCGAGAACGTTTGTACCTCTACCGTCACCGTGGATCCGACAAGTACCCCTACAACAAGTGTACCTCTACCGTCGTCTTCGGAATCGCTAAGAACGTCAAGCACCCGTTCGAGAGATCGAGACCGACAAGTCCGAAGATGCAAGTACCACTCCGAACCATGTACGACGACCGTCGCCGAAGACCCGTGTAACGCAAATGTCATGTTCAACTACCGTCGCGTGAACTGCTACTTCCCACGACGACCCCGTGAACAACTACTTCCCCTTCGACACGTGTACCCCTACCGCCGAACTCGATCCGTTCCGATAATGCACGCTTCGAAGGTATAACCCCGAGACGACCGTCCGAGAACGAATGCATGTGATGTATGAGATGCTCGTGCTTGCTCCGTGCTCGAATTGCCGGTGCACATTGCCCCTCTTTTGCCTTGTCACCGTCGTCGGCCCGTGGGAACCTGGAATCCGGGATCACCCCACCATATTTTGCATGCATCCGCACACTTCTCCTTTGCATCGGTATCTCAATCGAGTTACCGGAACCGGAACGTTGCAGTGGTACCGTTTTCGTTATCGTTGCCATGGCACCCCTTTTTCTTTCCACCACGGTGACAAATGCTCCATAATGCTCTTGCCAACTTTTAATAAAAACTGCGTATCTTGAACATGTCCTCCGCATCATGTTAATAACATTTAAATGTTTAACTTTGTTGTTGCACCAAATTGCTAATGCATATGGGGTTTTACCGGGTTTGTTGTTTGTTATATCCGGCCCCATTTAAATTGTTTAGATGGGATAGTTTTGCTATGTATCATCTCTTGACATGCTTAACAACATTTAATATTGGTGAGTACATAACCGAGAGAGAACTAAATAATTTATGTGGTGTTCCGTCAATATGCAACCCGTTGCATATTGAGCTCCACTTAATTTGTACTGTTGTTTGTGCTCTTTGCCATGCCATGCATATTTAAACCGGACATGCATCATACTTGATTGTGCATCATGCCATGTTTATGTGGTGGTTGTTTACTATGTTGTGTGCTTCTTTCCGGTGTTGCTTCTTCGGGTTGGTTCCGATAATGTCGCGTTTGTGAGGACCCGTTCGACTACGTCCGTTTGTCTTCTTCATGGACTCGTTTCTTCTTCCTTGCGGGATTTCAGGCAAGATGACCATACCCTCGAAATCACTTCTATCTTTGCTTGCTAGTTGCTCGCTCTTTTGCTATGCCTATGCTGCGATACCTACCACTTGCTTATCATGCCTCCCATATTGTTGAACCAAGCCTCTAACCCACCTTGTCCTAGCAAACCGTTGTTTGGCTATGTTACCGCTTTGCTCAGCCCCTCTTATAGCGTTGTTAGTTGCAGGTGAAGATTGAAGTTTGTTCCCTGTTGGAACATGGAGATGTTGTTCCTTCTTGGAACATGTTTACTTGTTGGGATATCACAATACCTCTTATTTAATTAATGCATCTATATACTTGGTAAAGGGTGGAAGGCTCGGCCTTATGCCTGGTGTTTTGTTCCACTCTTGCCGCCCTAGTTTCCGTCATATCGGTGTTATGTTCCCGGGTTTTGCGTTCCTTACGCGGTTGGGTTATAATGGGAACCCCTTGACAGTTCGCCTTGAATAAAACTCCTCCAGCAATGCCCAACATTGGTTTTACCATTCGCCACCTAGCCTCTTTTCCCTTGGGAGTCGCGCTCCTGAGGGTCATCATTATTTTACCCCCCCCCCCAGGCCAGTGCTCCTCTGAGTGTTGGTCCAAACTAGAGCCCTGTGCATTGCCCCCTCGGGGAAACTCGAGGTTTGGTTTTAGTTGTATGGAGAGCTCATCTGAGTGTGCCCTGAGAACGAGATATGTGCAGCTCCTATCGGGATTTGTTGGCACATTCGGGCGGTGTTGCTGGTCTTGTTTTACCATTGTCGAAATGTCTTGTAACCGGGATTCTGAGTCTGATCGGGTCTTCCCGCTAGAAGGAATATCCTTCATTGACCATGAGAGCTTGTGATGGGCTAAGTTGGGACACCCCTGCAGGGTTTTGAACTTTCGAAAGCCGTGCCCGCGGTTATGGGAAGATGGGAATTTGTTAATGTCCGGTTGTAGAAAACCAGAAGTTGACCTTAATTAAAATACATCAACCGCGTGTGTAACCGTGATGGTCTCTTTTCGGCGGGGTCCGGGAAGTGAACACAGTGTTGGATTTATGCTTAACGTAGGTTGCTCTAGGATCACTTCTTGATCATAGATTCTCGACCGTGCTTTTGCCTTCTCTTCTCGCTCTCATTTGCGTATGTTAGACACCATATATGCTAGTCGCTTGCTGCAGCCCCACCTCATACCTTTACCTTACCCATAAGCTTAAATAATCTTGATTGCGAGGGTATGAGATTGCTGAGTCCCCGTGACTCACAGATACTTCCAAAACCAGTTTGCAGGTGCCGACGATACTGTCCAGATGTTGCAACCAAGCCCAAGGAGGAGCTCGTTGAAGATCGTGTTTGTTATGTTGTTCCGTTTCCACTTGATCAGTAGTGGAGCCCAGTCGGGACGATCGGGGATCTGTGTAGCTTTTGGGGTAGTCTTCTTTTATTTTGGTTCCGTAGTCGGACCTTGATTGTATCTGGTTGATGTAATGCTTTATTCATGTAATTGTGTGAAGTGGCGATTGTAAGCCAGCTATGTATCTCTTTCCCTTATGTATTACATGGGTTGTGTGAAGATTACCTCACTTGCGACATTGCTTACAATGCGGTTATGCCTCTAAGTCGTGCTCCGACACGTGGGAGATATAGCCGCATCGTGGGCATTACAACAGTTCAAATAATATTTGTTCAAGACAAAGCAGAATAGACAGAATATAAGTGTGGGTAACTATAGAGCAATAACAACACTTGTAATGTGCATGAAATGAGAACATAACTGTTTATTCAATTGAAACTGAAATCAACATAGAGCAGGTTACAATAGCAAACCAGTTAAAGAAACAGGTTTAAAACATACCTGTTGCGCCATTGGAGTTTCAATTCCATCCTTCAAATTTGAAAATAGTTGGTATGAGTAAACACAGTCATGCAAGAGCAAAGGAGTATGAACCATAGCTACAGAACCTGACCTAAGAACAAATCTTCTTCTCCTTTAAGCGTTGAGTTGGGATTCGGAGTGGTGGTCCTCGTGCTTTGGGCACTGCAGTTCCCTTACTAACTGCTCGTGTTTGGGTGCTCTGTGGTGGAGACGGTGTTGTGTCAACTGGAACTGGGTTACTATCTGTCGGGGTTGGGGTTAGAAGGGGTGTAGTTGGTTCTCTGTCCAACTAGGTAGGGGTACAATCTGCGAGAGTCTGGGTTATGTTTGGTGGATCTGGTCCTTGGGCAAGTACAACCATGGTTCTATCTGCATCAACTGGTAGCACTATCTTTTCTGAAGACCGCGTTGTTACTCCCTTAGATACTGCCATCACGCTCTCCAATTCAAATGGCTGATAAACAAGAAAAGTAATTGAAAGTATAGACATTGTATGATAGACAGGTGCAATGGATAGTGGGGAATAAAAGAGGGCATGAAATAATTCATATTTATGTTGTCTAACCAAACAGGATAGCATGACACAATTTCACATATATGATGGCTAACTAAACAGGATAGCATGACACAATTTCACATTATGATGGCTAACTAAAAAAGATGGAAAGACATAGTTCAAAATATGAGACTATGTAAACAGGATGACATGATATAACTATATAATGTGTTTATTAAATAGGTTGGCATGCCATAATTCACATACATTCACGGATAGAATGCCATAATTCAAAATATGATGACTGTAAACACTGAATAGGATGAGATGATATAACTATATGATGTCTTTGTTAAATGGGTTGCCATGCCATAATTCAGATAGATGATGTGTATGTACTATGTAAACATGATGGCATGATATAATTCAAATATATGATTTATATAGTAAGCAAGTAAGTAGATGGTAATCCATATATGAGGTAAAAACTAAGCAATGCAAGACAACATGCATGACATGGGTAATATAACCCTGCCAAGTTTGAGCATAGACCTCAGGGGGAAAATAGGACTGTTCATCAGTCTCTGAATCCTCCTTTGAGGAGCTCTCTGTAACCAGCAAGATGTCTGCTTCAGCAGGTAGCATTGTCTGCTCTGAATACCTTGTTTTCACTCCAGATACTTCCATCACTGCTTCAAATGGCTGATGCACAGGAAGAGTAGTTGAATATACAAACATTGTCGCCAAATGGAACACGTAATATGAAAAATGGTAGCATGATATAATTCACATACATGATGATTGGCTAAACAGCATGGCATTGCATAATTCACATATAGAATGCCTTTGCAACAAGATAGCATTGTATAATTCACATATATAATGTCTTGCAACAAGATGGCAGTGCATAATTCACATATATGGTAATTAGACACTGAATAGGTGGCATTCACACAAAGCATGTCTAAACTAATCAAACGACATAGCAATGCGAGACACCATACGCACGATATGAGCAACATAACCCTGCCAAGTTAGAGAATACACCTCGGGGGGGAATAGGACTGGTCATCTATCTCTGAATCCTCCTCTGAGGAGCTATCCGTAACCAGCGAGATATGCGCTTCGTCAGATAGCATAGTCTGCTCTGAAGACCTTGTTTTCACTCCAGAATTTGCCATCACCGTGTCAAATGGCTGATGCACACGAAGAGCAGTTGAATGTAATAACATTGTTGACAAATATAATATGTAACAAAAAAAGGATGGCCTGATATAATTTACATATAAGATGGCTGGCTAAGCAGGATGGCATTGCAAAATTCACATATATGATGCCAGGCTAAACAAGATGGCGTTGCATAATTCACATAAACAATGAATAAACTAAACAGATGGCATTCGCACAAAGGATGTCTAAACTAAGCAGATGACATATTTGATGTATAAAGTAAGCAATGCAAGACACCATATGCATAATATAACCAACATCAGCATGCCAAGTTAGAGCGAAGACCTTAGGGGGTAAATAGGAGTTGTCTTCTCCTTCTAAATCCCCCTCGGAACAGATATCTTCCTCTCGATTACAATCTGAAATGTGTGGAGGGGGGCTGCCTTTGCGCCTACCATGGAGCGACATCTGCATGAAATTTTATTGCCACACGAGGCTCATCTCTTTTGCTCTACATGTTCAGTTCCATTGTTTACAATAACTGTCATGCATAGGAATAAAACATAGTGAAATTACGTAAGGAGTGCATGCAGAAATCCAGAGTGATGGTAGCAACCTGTGGATAGACACAAAACCAATAATAATAGGCAGATAATGGCTTCAGTTAAAAAATACAGATAATGGCTTCTTTACTGTTTGTTTCCCACCCAACATGAAACTCATAGTAGACACCGGAGATTAACCAGATAGTAGATAGATACTATTGATAGCGGCCCCGATATGTACCCCACAACCATTTAAAAACTCAAGTTTGACCATTAGTTTGGAGCTGACTCAGAGTCTAATCGGTGAACAGGACGATAAAGTAGCATGTAATATTAAGCGATGCATAATGTAAGCAGGCACGAAAGAGTGCGACCACTCTTGCGGACCCATGTAGTCCTCGAGGTCATCTGCTTGGTTGATGATGGTAGTGCAGTTTTCATGGCTGCCAGCAGCGGGGAAGAAGATCTGAGGCGGCGAAAGACAATCTGGAGGCCGGATCCCTGCTGTGCTGGACCCTTCTGTCGTTGGAGCTGCTGAGCTGGGGTGGACGACGGCGCAGCAGGAGCGGGACAAACCACGCAAGGTTTTCTTTGACAACTATCTGTAGGAGAAGTAATTCTATAAGGGCTCGTTTGAATTGGAGGATTCCAACAATGCATGGATAGGAAATAGACGGGAATAGGATAGGAATGCACGTGCAAAATAGAGAATTTAAAAACACAGGATTTCTTCCAATCTGGGTGTTTGATTCACAACAATTGGAAGATCACAGGATGCAAAGAAGCATGGTGAGATTAAGTCAAACCACAAGAAAATGTACGGTTATAATGCTATTATGCTACTATCTCTTAGTCTTGTGCTTCATGAATACGAATTTGAAAAGGAGGACAAGTGAAAATTAAAATTCCTATGTTTTTTCTTTCAAGGAGACACTAAAGGAACAAATCCGTGTGCTCAGTGGACAATATATATAACATGTAGAGTAAAAAAGAGATGCAACAAGTGTACAACCTCTTTGGCGAAGCCATGTCGATCTCAGCGTGATTGGGTTGGCCGGTGAGGATGCTCCGGCTGACTTGGCTGTCGGAGGAGGGGAAGAAGATCTTAGGTGTCTGGAGATGGAGCCTGAGGTACTGCTCCGCTGTGATGGAGGGTTTCGTCGTTGGAGCAGTTCCGGTGAGTTGTACGACGCTGAGGCTGAAGGAGGACAAGAGAGACAACGAACAATGTTAACCTGAGTGGAATTCTAATAGCATCTCCAATACATGACGTAAAATACATAACCACAAAGTGCTAGATGTAAAATACATCAGCCGCTCATCTCTGAACTTAGCTGTCGAAACTGAATTTAACTGTTGAAACTGAACTTAACTGTCGAAACTGAATTTTACTGTCGAAACTGAACGCACTAGCAAGGTGAGGCTACACGGCGGTCGACTGACTTTTTCATCTCTGGTCAGTTGATTTTGCAGCCGTTGGATACGAAATCAAGGGCCTACAGTTCATCTTCAACCTCCACCCCCCTGAGCCGGCCAAATAGCAGCCCCCCGCCGCCCGCGGCCGGTGATGCGCCGCCCCGCCCGCCCCGAAAACACTCCCCACCGACGGTCCGACGGCGCCCTGGCCATCCCTCTAGGCCCCCCCGTGCCGAGCTTTTTCTCCGGCGATCCCCACGCCACCACCGCGCCAACGCCCCGCCACCGCCGGCGACTACCGCCCCCATCCTGAACCCTAAGATAGATAGTGGGGTACCTCTCCGGTGAGCCCCCTCTCCGCTGCGGCTAGTTCTTCCTTCACCCGGGCAGCATCGGAGTGAAGTGTAGCTAAATCGGAGCAGCATCGCAAGCAAGAGCAAGAGCGAGAGCAGGAGCGCGAGCAAGAGCAATAGCAAGAGCAGACCAGGCAGGGGACCGAGAGCAAGAGCCGAGCAGCAGCGTGAGCAAGAGCTAAAGCAGCAGCAGGTCCTACTGATGTGGACGTCGCCGACGAGGGAGCGACGTCGTGGAGGAAGTGGCCGACGACGCCGCTGTGGATGGAGTCGCGCCGTGTCGGCTCGGGACCGAGCACCGGCAGCACCATGAGATCGAATCAAGAAGAAAATGTGACGATTAGTGTACAACCTCTTTGGTGGCGCCGATTAGGCCGCAGCTTCATCCGAGGAAACGGTGATGATGATGCTCTTCCGGTGGTGCAGGTGAAGACAGCAGGGTGGGAATGGAGGTGGCGCGATAGACGAGGGGAACGTCGGGGCAGCTCCTTGGAGGTGGAGGACAGGGTGGCTAAACCGGCGGGACGATGAGATCGACGATGGATCCTCATCCGGTACGGTGGATGAGGGACGTCGAGGTGTTGCTCTGGACGACGTCGTCGGAGAAGAGGCTGCGGCTGGGTGGCTGACGGAGCAGGGTGTGGGGTTTCGTCGCGGGTTTTCGCGGCCTCGGTGTACGAATGGGTGGGTGGATGGGATGGCAGTGGGGAACCATGGCTTAGAGACGCGCTTGTCCGAAATGTGGGGTAAGTTATGAAAGTACCCCCACCGATTTGAGGCGGTTCTTTCGGTTCAGGGGTACCACGGGCATTTCGTGTGTCGGGATTTCACAGAAGGTGGGAGTTTTCATGCGCGTTGTAATTTCGGAATAGCAAGGCGCGGGTTGAGATGGAGGGAGTTGTCGGAGCACAACGAGACAAAGATATATCTTAAATATTTTGGGCTAACAAGGTGCGGGTTGAAATTTCCGGACAAGCCTAACATGTACTGTACCAAATCAATGCGCCCTACAAATGTCATTCAAAACTTTGAATTCATGTTATGTTCAATCAAAATATTTCGCTACGCGTATAATGCATGCAACCTACTACTCAAATGAACGTTTTAGTGCATTCCAAACGTATATACTACCGCTTCAATATGAACTAAATTTGAAATCGTTTCTCTATTTGAATAGGATCTACAGTAATGATTGTTGTGAAGTCAAAGCATTTGAATTCGTTTCTCTGTTTTAATAAGATCTACAATCATCATTATTGTCAAGTTAAACCATCATTTGTGTATTATCTTCATAGCACACCACATGATTAGTCTCGAGTTACATATGAACTATGTGTACTATATGAACTCGAACTAGATTTTTTGAATCCACTTTATTTTGATTTCAAATCACATTACATTTCTAGCTCTAGCTAGATCTTCATAATCTAAACCATGTCTCATATGTATAATGTGTTTATCACATTATGTATGGTGCCCCGCCCCCCTATGCCTACAAGTATTTAGAGGTGAGTTGCAAACACCACACATTACCACAAATTCAAATAAAATGTGAGAATGTTCGATATATAGTATTGTTTAGATTGTTCGATATTTAGTTGTAAGTTGCAAACGCCGCACATTATCACAAATTCAAATAAAATGTGAGATTGTTTGATGTATAGTATGATTTAGATTGTACGGCATTTAGCTGTGAGTTGCAAACACCATGCATTATCACATTACGGTATAACATGTGCACAGCACATGTATCACCGCTATATTCATGCATGCAATGTTTAAAACACTATGATCTCCTATTCAAATATATGAATCCGCTTTCATATCAAATTATGATCTTTGTTAGTCTCTTACACCCACACAATCCTCTAACCTTTGTAGCTACCACTAACTTTCTCTCGTGCATGCACACGCCCTCCTCGCCCTCCCCCTCCCTCGGCATTCTATCCACTAGGCACATTCATTTTTTTCTTTAGGTCGTTCTCCTAGAGTCTCCACAACTCCTTTCCGACACACGCCGATCGATAAACCTCTCCAGTGATGCCTGCCTACAACATACAAACACACCTTCAATCTCCTCCTTTATGCGTCCTTGCCTCGTGTCTCTCATACGGTCAGACACACGTGTAAACTCTCGCCCCTCTTTTCATCGCTCTCACAACCGCACACTCCTCCCCCTATCTAGCTAGTAGTTGGGCCTCTCGCACCACCTCCTAGCTCCATTCTCTTTGTCTATCCGTCTCGCTGGGCCTTATTTGCCTCTAACAAATGGACATACACCGACCGATCTCTTGCTATACATATAGCTAGCTAGGTCCTTATAACTCGTTTTTACCCACACGTCAATTGATCTACCTCATTAGTTGTGTCTCTCCCTTCCTCCGACAAACAACAATTGATCTACCGATCTAGTTAGGTTTTCTTACCAAACACATGGTTCCCCTTCATCATCCATGGATGCGCCCCGACAGATCTATCACGCACAGGCACACACAGAAACACATCCCCACTCTTATTTATAACATTGCAGTTCCACCCTCAGTTTGTCTAGTAGGCCTCTCCCACCATCTTCGAGAAGCAACTCCATCACCCATCCAGCACTCTACCCCTCTCCCTCCCTCTCCCTCCCTCTCTCTCTCCTCTCTCTCTCCCATCATATTTCCCATCCTTCAGTTATGTATGGATGTCAACCGATCTCCCTCAAGACATAGCTGGGTCTCTCCTTCTCAACACATATACGAGTCGTTCTACCTCTATAGTTAGGCCTCTGCCTACCCCTCCCACCACCCCCTCCCCCCCACACACACGGATACATCGAGCGCTCTAGTCATGTCTCCTTGCCACATACAAACTTGACATGTGCCCTCTAATATTTCGGTAGGCCAGTCGCCCTATATCTTTGACTTGTACACACACACACAATTTCGATGGCTCTCTTCATCGATCTCGCACCCACCCACTTGATCCTCTCTTTGACTCTATAGATAGCTATGACCCCTCCCTCTCTTCTCGTGGATTCCCCGACCCTCTGTGTATGATATGGATAGGCCTCCATTTCACACACATTGCATGCAAAATTTTGTTTGAGATGTCATCGACACATATTCCCACAAATAATTCACGAAATCAACCCCCCACCCCACCCCCACCCCAAAACAAAAAACACTCACGAACGCGGTTTGTATCTCTCTCACACACACCCACGTAGGTGGGGGACGTGCACGAAGAGAAGAGGTGCATGCATGGCGCACGTACTCCCGTCTCTTTCCCAACCACACCCGCGCGGGTACATGGTGGAGCTCATTTCTGTACGAAAAAGGCAACCCACGTGGTAATTTGGCATGTGTACTGGTTGTCCACTTGGTGGAGGGAGGATCGTCTACCACGGGTGAACAAACAAATTGCGACTTGACGTGTTATGTTAAAAAAAGAGGCAAACCATGTGGGGCCTACCTTAGAGGCAAGGCTCTATACACTGGAGTACTTTTGATGTGTCCCGTCAACTCGCAGAATGAGGAGAAGCTTGCTTAGTACGCCGTCTCCCCCGCCCATGGGCGCGGTGGCTCGCAGGATGAGGTGAAGCTTGCTTACTACGCCTTACGCCCGCTCCCTTGCCCATGTGCGCGATGGCTCGCAAGACGAGGAGAAAAATTTACTACTCCCTCCGTTTACTCCTCGTCCCTACTACCTTGGTTATAGAGATTATATCATATTGTTTGGAATATATATGTCCTTTAGTAGATTTCAATATGTACTACTAGTACATACTCCAAACACTGATGTATATAGACGTATTTTAGAGTGTAGATTCACTCATTTTGCTTTGTATGTAGCACTCTCCCTCGCCCCTCGACCCTCGCCCACGTGGTGGACATGCAGCAACTCATTCGGTCTCATATAGCCAGAACGATATATACTACACTACCATTATTGCTCGACTTCCCGAAGAGGCGAAGAGCCAATCGCAAGGTCAATATTTTGGAGATGCCAAGCACAAGGTTATAGGAGAACGAGTATTAGGTGCCGCGTCATTTATAAATAAAGTTTTTTTCTTCAGTGGCACGTACGCAATATGATAGGTTCATACGAAGAGAAAAGGAAACCGCTCCACTATATACAAAGTCAGGACGGGCCAGCCTACACGGATGCTTGCTGGGGTTGCTCTCTTCACACTCTCTCGCACAAAACGACTGTGGCCACATCTCTAACATCCCGGCGGATCACGTCCGCTTGGGGAAGGGGTGAATGCTTAGTGTAGATGCGGTGCTCGTCGCCGACGGCGAAAACCCATTGTCGGCACGTCCCGGTCAGGGGTCCCCGCCGTTCTCTCTCACAAAGCCGGTGAGGTTGCCTTCGTCCCTTGCTCACTGCCGCGACGTGGGCAGTTGCCGCCTCCCGCCGCCCTCCTCAAGGTTGAGCTATATCCCTCAGGTACAACTCCCTTTACAGCCAGCTTGCACCACTGCTCCAGCTGCCCACATCACTCCCTGTGGATATTTTTCTACTTCTTTGCCCCGCACATACCTCTACTGGCTTCTCCGTACTGTATTTGTGATGAGTTTATGTCTCATCAACTAGTCCCAGTAATCTTATTCTAATCACGCTTGTTCAATTTCTTTGCCACAGGGATGCTCATCTCGACTTTGGTGAAACTGCACAAAATGATCTGATGGTCAAAAGGTTGCAAACTTCATTTATTAGGAAGCTCGAACATTGCCAGCAAATTGAAGCCTGGTCAGGGTTCACGGTTCAAGGGCTAGGGACTGCATGGATAGTTTTTTCTTTAGCTGCCTCTGTTCCAAAATAAGTGTCAACTTTAGTAGTAGTACAACTTTGTACTAAAGTTTGCACAAATTTGAGAAACTTATTTTGGAACGGAGGGAGTACATATTTGCTATGATCTGTCAATCATTGAGATGCAATAGCATGCATGTTAGTCTCCTTTGTATTTGATGAAATGTTGCAACGGGCAACCTTTGACGCAAGATACATGTAACAGGAGCTGGAAGCTTCATAGCATTGTACAAATGTATCTCGCTGATAAATTATAGTGCGTACTATACTAGTACTTCCCCCGTTCCTAAATATAAGTCTTTGTAGAGATTTCACCATGAACCACATGCGGATGTATATAGGTGCATTTTAAGTGTAGATTCATTCATTTTGTTCCGTATGTAGTGGAATCTCTACAAAGACTTATATCTACTAGTAATAGCTAGCCCCCACTACTAGGAATTCTCTATCCTCTCCTTGAGCCACGTCATCAAAATTGATGTAGCCATTAGATGAAATAAATCAGTCCATAATAGCCGTCTGATCTTGACGTTGAGAGGCTCCGCACTAAGCCACATGCAAGCATGCAGAAATACCGTGCCACATGCATGTGAGTGGGTTTTAAATCACATCAACATGTCTGCATGCAAGCATGCACCGGTAGCATGCATGTAAGTGAGCTTTTAAGTCCCATTAACATGTCAAAAAGAAAAATATAATCCCATTATGCAGTAGGAGTTGGCTGATCTTTTTTCCTTACGTGGGATGATCTAAATGATGATGGGAGTTTATTTAGTTTGGCTACCACATTTGTCATGTGGTCATAGAGTTTGTTTTGTCCTATGAAATCGATAATTTTGTGCGGAGAGATATACCGCTGTTCCGCGCCAACGCGCGGGGACTCATCTAGTAATATTTAGGAACGGAGGGAGTACTATGTAAAGAGTTAGGTGTCACGCAGTGATAGTGTGAGGTGGGCCATGTAATCACTGAGCCTGCATGTTTTCACTGCTCTTGCACACCTCCGCTGTAAGAATGGAGAAAATTGTAATCTAGTAGTAGTAGTATACCTCCTTTCGCCGAAAGCGTTGGACATCCAGCAGTCCTACCACATCAGTAATAAAGACCAATGAGCCGTCAAATCACATAGACCCAGCAGTAAGTTGGATGGACGAAGCAACCATCACTCTTGCGCTAGTGAGAGGTCGCGTCCGCTCTGCCCGGGCATGAATGCGGCACCGATTCTTTGGAGCGGCGCTGACCATTTCGGGCGGGAAGCGCGCGCGGGCGATGGAGGGGCTTTGGGTGGGCCAGGCTGGTCAGGAGCGGGCATGGCAACTGTCTGCATGTCCCTACCGGACACGCCCGGAAACGAGAGGATGCACCGGCTCTCGCGGATAAAATTGTACACTACACAACATCTCTCTGTAGGAGTAGGTTGATCTGTCGCTCTCTCTAACACACACATGGTGCTAAACACACACACACACACACACACAGACACACACACGCGCGCGCGCGCGCGCGCACATGCACGCACCTTGGTCCCGTTACACCTTCTAACATGACTTATTACACCTAGACGGAGGGAGTAGTAAGTATACGAGATATGGTGGCACACTGACTTAAGTCGAATACAAGTGCCCAAAATTTGTGTGCATGTTATAATAAGGATTCACTTAAAATAGTACATGAGCGAACAGAGGGATCAATTGGACAGTGTTCCCGAGCAGTAGCGAGATGTGTGAGGTAAGATACACCGCTGGCGCTTTTAATTTTTCTTATTAATTTGTTTGTTTCACCCTCTGACTGGTGGGACCCAACGTACTACATGGAGAGAGGTAAGGTGACTAAGGCTGCATTATTTCTGCACCACTGTGGATAGTCTTACCACCAAAGCCACATGACACGATTATGATTGAAATCCCAATGACTCCCACACACACAAAAAACACGGCATGCTTGTCACATGAATGCAGGAATGTATAAAAGGTTATTTCCCTCTCGTTGAACATAACGGAAGGGTTGTGTAGCTGGTTAGCCTATTCGCTCACTCTCTCGCCCTCTCCCGCTGGAGCCTCAGCGCTTGTAGTTGCTCTCTTCACACTCTCTCGCCCTCTCCAGAACTAAACAAGACTTCGTTGGCCTCTCTCTCCCCTCACTGCTGCTCAAAGAGCCGGCAGGATCCGACCGCCGGGAAGGGAAGGAGGCTTAACGCTGTCGCCGTCGGCAAGGGGCTACCAGCGCAGCTGTTCACTTTCCACCCAGCGGCGGTGCGGGAGGGCCTCCGACCCCTTCTTCTTCGCCATCGTCCCGTCACCCACCGAACCACGCCCAAGAACCTTAAGGTATAATTTACTTACTCCACATGCATTGCTCTAGCTGCATGTATACCATGAATCTAGGACGTGGTTCAAAGAGGAAAGGAGTGGGGGAAAGTAGTGGGAAAAGTTGTATATAGCATGAATCTAGGACGTGGTTCAAAGAGGAAATGAAGGGGGAAAGTTGGATAGCATTAATCTAGGACGTGGTTCAAAGAGGAAAGGAATGGGGGAAAGTAGTGGGGAAAGTTGTATCGCATAAATCTAGGACATGGTTCAAAGAGGAAAGGAAGGGGCGAAAGTACTAGTTCAAAAAGGAAAGGAAGGGACAAGGCTGTAGAGTTTGAGCAGGACTAGATTTGTTGTGCTCACATAGGGAAAGGCGTCTAAAGATAACAAAACTGGGACCAACACAAATATGCTCCTTGGTTGCTTGTTCTTTGTTGCAACAGACTGTGCATGACCATAGTACACCGGTAGATGCACATGGTGCTGGTGTGTCCACTGTCCCGTGCAACTCATTAGTTGTTGTTAATCTAAGGCCCTGTTTGGTTAAAAACTCCCTAGTCCCTACCTGTTGGGTTCCAGGGACTAAACATGGACTAGAGGTTATTAAATGACATGCTAAAAGACCATGTTACTCCTAGTAATGAACTAATAGAGACAAGGTGCGATGCGTGGCAGGGGCAACTGTTGGAAAAAGTCCCAAAAAGACTCCCTCGGGGTCTTCTTTCTTTAGTCCCAAATGCCCACTTTTAGTCCCTAAAAGTCCCTCCTCTTTGGTTTAGATGGGACTGGCACGGAGTTTTTTTAGTCCCTACACCAAAATGTCCCTGTAAACAAACACCCTCTAATAATGCCGCTGGAAAATTGATGCAATGCCACAGTTAAAAGCAAATTACATGTTTAACGAATTTTATTGTTAATATAATCCCTATGTTAATATTAATCAATGCCACCGTTTGAGAAATGCTACTGTCTTGCTTTCTTTCCCATTTAGATAAGGTAGATGCTTCTTTTTGTTGGCTTTTGTGTCACCCACCGTTATTGACCACTAATTGTTTCCTTTGCACCTCTGTGTAAACAGGGTTATCTGCTTCACCTCGTTGCCATTGTGACCTTTTGTTGCACTGCACAAAACACTTTTGTTTTAAGAGTGTTTTGTGTAGTTCAACCAAAATGTCACACCGACAATGTTGCTTGATTGCTTGATCTTAGTGGAACTGCACAAGAGGAGATCTTACTTCCTATCCGTTAAGGCGAACTTGGTTCAGATCTTCTTCTTGTGAGTTGTTTGAATTCCGCATCCTGAGAGGTCAGTACTAGCCTTCTTTCACATGATTCTGCAGTGTGCATTCATATGTTGTGCTACTTGTACGATAATGTTGCTTGATTTTAGTGAACTGCACAAATGGAGACAAGACTTCCAATTTGTATGTGCACCGTAATATCCCATTGAGGTAAGATAAGGATATTTCACAATGTTGGCCTGTATTTTGTCACTTTCATCAGAAAATTAAGTTTAGTACTATGCTTGTGCTCCCTAATTGACATGCCAAATCTTACATTGAAGGCGAAGCTTGTTTGTTATTGAACCAAGTGATGAAGGGGAAGAACAAGGGGAAGAAAAACAAAAATCAACTCCCGGTGCTGTAATGAAGCACTGGAACTATGATGACACAAGTAATGATATAGTTTTGCATCTTAATTTATTGTTATGGCTGGAACGAGCAATTGTTTTGCCACTAATTTGATGCCACTCTTAATGTAATATGTAATTATCTCTACTTGTGCAAACAGGGATCTTCTTTGAAGATACCATATATTTTAGTGGAACTGCATAAGAAGATGTTGGAAACATTAAAATAATCGAGGAGTATATAGTAAGCATGGCCACCACCGTAGATTGCAACAGATGGTTCCGGAGAATTGCTTCATCTGTATGCTCTACACAATAAGCCTCCTGACAAAGGTTGGTACTCACCCACTGATTTCATCCATATGATTGAGCTTTGTCATCTCTATTTGTGTTGTGCTACTGTTTAGATACTGTCATGAAAAAGTGGTATTGTCCTTGAGAAGTGCTCCATCTGTGTTGTTTTAAATATTTCCTTTCCTTTTTTTGAGCAAATAGTGATGCTAGCATTTAGTAGTCCTCTTGTCTTTGCACAACAAGATCATCTTCCTCTGAAGAAGAATATGGAGTACGTGAAGTGACTAGTTATGCCAGGATGAAGAAGCCCTGTCTATCTTATCATCAGAAGGAGCAGTTGAAGGATGGTTACATTACTCCCCACAACACCAAACTAACTTCAGCTCAGAAGGACTGACAAATCTCCATTTTTTGCTGTGATGGGCGAGTACAATGTTGTTCTAGGATTCTTTCTGGTCAGTTTCATTTTTCTAAAAGTGTGCTCTACATGGACCATGTATGTGCATGTTGAAACTGTCAATTCATAGTACAGTTTGCTCTATACTAATCACTTTTTTGTATTTGTGCAAACAGGGGTGGTCAGCTTGATTTCAATGGGAACTGCACAAAATGTTCATGAATACATTGAATCATTCATTTCCACCACAAGAAAGGAGGTGCCGATAATTTCAAGGTGTTGCAACATATAAGGGCGAAATTATACAAGGTACGCGCGAATTTGGTTGATTTTGGTGGAACTGCACAAAAAGAACAGCTGGTTTATTTAGCACGAGGTGCCATGTCAATGTCCGAACTGATGGCAAACCCTGCCATTCCACAATTGTAGGCATTTGATATTTTGTAATGGGACAACCTTGTCAAATTTTGCTCATTGATTTTAGCAAGACATGCGTTTGATATTTTCGAATGGGACACCCTTGCTGTCAGCAGCGTCGATCAATTTTTTCTTTATTCTTTAGTTGTGAAGTAAATATTGCCTCTGACATGTGAGTCGCTGAGATGCATAATCATCGATTGTTTTGAATGTTCTCTATGAATTGCTAGGCTTGTGTCTTTGATTGCAATGTACAGAAACGCTAAAAACCTGCTCAAACTCTTTGTACTCCTTCTGTTCCTTTTTACTTCGCACATTGTGAAAGTGCATACTTTTTTGTATAAGATTGGTCAAAGTAGAGATACTTTGACTGCAGACAAAACTTGTATGCAGACTAGAAAGGACCGGAGGGAGTACATGTGAAACTGCTGCAAACGAGGTGATCACCCTGGGAATAATGCTAGTACATATTGTTTTGCATGTTCATCCAATGCCAGTGATACAGGAATTCGAACTAATCGAAATAAATTCATTCATACATGGTTGGATTTCATATAAACATGCCAGATTTCATTACATTTCATACATTCTTAAACTAAAAAGGGGTGCGCTGGAGGTATAATTAATTAACCGAAGCTACCCACCTGTGTCCCGCTGAGCTGAACAGAAGCTTCAGTGACTTAACTGCAGGTGCAGTTGTGTAACTGACATGTGGCCTTTTGGGCCCATGTGTCAGTCAGCCAACTGCACCAGCAGTTAAGTAGAAGCAGCGTTATTCTCCAGCAGAACTCCCCGACTCCACGTCGCCGCCAAGAAGCTAACCGGCCGTCAATGGTCAACCCGCCTAGCTTGGCTTCAATAGGAGGGTAGCAGCGGTGGCCTTACTTGGACCCGAGCGGCGGCGACCTACCGTGTTCTACTCTTCCTCGTTTTCTGTGTGGCGCGGCCTTGTTGGCAGCGGGGCGGGGCCTCGGGGAGCCGGCGATGTCCTCTGTCTCGTTGCCGGCAGGCGGCGCCTCAGCGGAGCGGTGGAAATCCTCCCCCGCGTTGCCGGCAGGGTGGGGCCTCGGCTGAGCCGGCGATGTCCTCTGCCTCGTTGTTGGCGGGGCGGGGCCTCGGCGGAGCCGGCGGTGTCCTCTGCCTCGTTGTTGGTGCCGCGAGGCCTCGGCGGAGCAGGGCCTCATCGACGCCAGCGAAGCGGGGACTCGTCGGAGCTGGCATTGTCCTCTGCCTCATCCTCGGTCTCGCCAAACAGCGCCTCGCCTGCTTCATCGCCCTCTTTGCTAGCCTCTTTGTAGGCGGGCGCAGCCTCCGCCACCCGCATGCGGTCCCGCCAGCGCTCGAGGCGGCCCTTGCGGGCGGAGCGGTACGAGTCGAGCAGCGCCTCCTGCTTTGCCCGCTCCGCGGCGATCTGCTCCTCCGCCTGCAGGTGCTCCTAGAGGAGATGGTGGTTGTAGAAGGCGTCGGCATGCGCCTCCCAGAACTGCTCCTGACGCATCTGCCTCACACTATCCATATATTGGGCACGGGCCTCGTCGATGGTCATGGTGCAATGCACCGGCGAGGATGGCACGGAGGAGGAGGTTGGCACCGGATCTTCGACTACCATGTTTTCCATTGGGACGTCGTCGTCCTCCGGCTGCCTGCCGGCCAGCCGGTCGGCAGCAATGGCTGCCATCTCCTTGTGGTCCGTCACCCGCCTGTCCCGAAGAGCGCGAGGAAGCCATGGTGGGCAGTAGTGGTGTGGACAGGAGAAAGGGAACGGATGCGGATGACTGCGGCTATGTGATGTCTACTACACAACCTTCTTCTTGTAGACGTTGTTGGGCCTCCAAGTGCAGAGGTTTGTAGGACAGTAGCAAATTTCCCTCAAGTGGATGACCTAAGGTTTATCAATCCGTAGGAGGTGTAGGATGAAGATGGTCTCTCTCAAGCAACCCTGCAACCAAATAACAAAGAGTCTCTTGTGTCCCCAACACACCCAATACAATGGTAAATTGTATAGGTGCACTAGTTCGGCGAAGAGATGGTGATCCAAGTGGTATATGGATAGTAGATATGGGTATTTCTAATCTGAAATTATAAAAACAGCAAGGTAACTAATGATAAAAGTGAGCGTAAACGGTATTGCAATGTGTTGAAACAAGGCCTAGGGTTCATACTTTCACTAGTGTAAGTCCTCTCAACAATAATAACATAATTGGATCACATAACTATCCCTCAACATGCAACAAAGAGTCACTCCAAAGTCACTAATAGCGGAGAACAAACGAAGAGATTATGGTAGGGTACGAAACCACCTCAAAGTTATTCTTCCCAATCAATCCGTTGGGCTATTCCTATAGGTGTCACAAACAGCCCTAGACTTTGTACTAGAATAACACCTTAAGACACAAATCAACCAAAACCCTAATGTCACCTAGATACTCCAATGTCACCTCAAGTATCCGTGGGTATGATTATACGATATGCGTCACACAATCTCAGATTCATCTATTCAACCAACACATAGGACCTCAAAGAGTGCCCCAAAGTTTCTATCGGAGAATCACGACGAAAACGTGTGCCAACCCCTATGCATAGGTTCATGGGCGGAACCCGCAAGTTGATCACCAAAACATACATCAAGTGAATCACGTGATATCCCATTGTCACCATAGATACGCACGGCAAGACATACATCAACTGTTCTCAAATCTTTAAAGACTCAATCCGATAAGATAACTTGAAAGGGGAAACTCAATTCATTACAAGAGAGAAGAGGGGGAGGAGAAACATAAGATCCAACTATAATAGCAAAGCTCACGATACATCAAGATCATGCCAAATCAAGAACACGAGAGAGAGAGAGAGAGAGAGAGATCAACCACATAGCTAGTGGTACATACCCTCAGCCCCGAGGAAGAACTACTCCCTCCTCGTCATGGAGAGCACCAGGATGATGAATATGGCCACCGGAGAGGGATTCCCCCTCCGGCAGGGTGCCGGAACGGGTCTAGATTGGCTTTTGGTGGCTACGAAGGCTTCTGGCAGCGGAACTCCCGATCTATTGCGCTCCCGGATGTTTTTAGGGTATATGGAGATATATAAGCGGAAGAAGTACGTCAGGGGGGCATGAGGGGCCCACGAGGGTGGAGGGCGCGCCCGGGGGGTGGGCACGCCCCCTGCCTCGTGGCCTCCTTGCAGGTCCCCCGACGTGCACTCCAAGTCTTCTGGGCTTCTTTCCTTCCAAAAATAAGTTCCGTGAAGTTTCAGGTCAATTGGACTCCATTTGATTTTCCTTTTCTTCGAAACCCTAAAGCAGGGTAAAAACAGAAACTGGCACTGGGCTCTGGGTTAATAGGTTAGTCCCAAAAATGATATAAAAGTGTATAATAAAGCCCATAAACATTCAAAACAGTAGATAATATAGCATGGAGCAATCAAAAATTATAGATACGTTGGAGACGTATCAGCATCCCCAAGCTTAATTCCTGCTCGTCCTCGAGTAGGTAAATGATAAAAATAGAATTTTTGATGTGGAATGCTAGTTGGCATAATTTCAATGTAACTCTTCTTAATTGTGGTATGAATATTCAGATCCAAAAGATTCAAGACAAAAGTTCATATTGACATAAAAATGATAATACTTCAAGCATACTAACTAAGCAATCATGTCTTCTCAAAATAACATGGCCAAAGAAAGTTTATCCCTACAAAATCATATAGTTTAGTCATGCTCCATTTTCGTCACACAAGAATGCTCTCATCATGCACAACCCCGATGACAAGCCAAGCAATTGTTTCACACTTTAGTAATCTCAAACTCATAAACTTTCACGCAATACATGAGCGCGAGCCATGGATATAGCACTATGGGTGGAATAGAATAATGAGGGGGTTATGTGGAGAAGACAAAAAAGGAGAAAGTATCACATCAACGAGGCTAATCAATGGGCTATGGAGATGCCCACCGATTGATGTTAATGCAAGGAGTAGGGATTGCCATGCAACGGATGCACTAGAGCTATAAATGTATGAAAGCTCAACAAAAGAAACTAGTGGGTGTGCATCCAACTTGCTTGCTCATGAAGACCTAGGGCACTTGAGGAGGCCCATTGTTGGAATATACAAGCCAAGTTCTATAATGAAAATTTCCCACTAGTATATGAAAGTTACAAAAGAAGAGACTCTCTATCATGAAGATCATGGTGCTACTTTGAAGCACAAGTGTGGTAAAAGGATAGTAACATTGTCCCTTTTTATTTATTTTCTCTTTTTTGGGCCTTCTTTTTTCTTTGGCCTTTCTCTTTTTTTTTGGGACAATGCTCTATTGAATGATGATCATCACACTTCTATTTATTTACAACTCAATGATTACAACTCGATACTAGAACAAAGTATGACTCTATATATGTGCCTCCGGCGGTGTACCGGGATACGCAATGAATCAAGAGTGACAAGTATGAAAAAATTATGGATGGTGGCTTTGCCACAAATACTTATGTCAACTACATGATCATGCTAAGAAATATGACAATGATGAATGTGTCATGATAAACTGGATGGTGGAAAGTTGCATGGCAATATATCTCGGAATGGCTATGGAAATGCCATAATAGGTAGGTATGGTGGCTGTTTTGAGGAAGATATAAGGAGGTTTATGCGTGAAATAGCGTATCATATCACGGGGTTTGGATGCACCGGCGAAGTTTGAACCAACTCTCGATGTGAGAAAGGGCAATGCACGGTACCGTAGAGGCTAGAAATGATGGAAGGGTGAGAGTGCGTGTAATCCATAGACCCAACATTAGTCATAAAGAACTCATATACTTATTGCAAAAATCTACAAGCCATCAAAAACCAAAGTATTACGCACATGCTCCTAGGGGGATAGATTGGTAGGAAAAGACCATCGCTCGTCCCCGACCGCCACTCATAAGGAGGACAATCAAATAACACCTCATGTTTCAAATTTGTTGCATAACGTTTACCATACGTGCATGCTACGGGACTTGCAAACTTTTAACTCAAGCACTTCTCAAATTCACAATTACTCTACTAGCATGACTTTGATATTACTACCTCCATATCTCAAAACAATTATCAAGCATCCAACTTTTCTTAGTATTCAACACACTCATAAGAGAATTTTATTAATCTTGTATACCTAGCATATTAGGATTTTAAGCAAATTACCATGCTATCTAAGAATCTCAAAATAATATAAGTGAAGCATGAGAGTTCATCTATTTCTTCAAAATAAAACTACCACCATTCTCTAAAAGGTATAAGTGAAGCACTAGAGCAAATGACAAACTACTCCGAAAGATATAAGTGAAGATCAATGAGTAGTCGAATAATTATGCAACTATGTGAAGACTCTCTAACATTTCATAATTTCAGATCTTGGTATTCTATTAAAACAGCAATAAAAGCAAAATAAAATGACATTCTAAGAATGGCAAACATCATGTGAAGAAGCAAAAACTCAGGATCAACCGAAACTAACCGATAGTTGTTGAAGAAGAAAGGTGGGATGCCAACCGGGGCATCCCCAAGCTTAGATGCTTGAGACTTCTTGAAATAATATCTTAGGGTGCCTTGGGCATCCCCAAGCTTGAGCTTTTGTGTCTCCTTAATTCCTCTCATATCACGGTCTCCCTAAATCTCAAAAGCTTCATCCACACAAAACTCAACAAGGACTCATGAGATAAGTTAGTATAAACCATTGCCAAAACCTTATTATACTCTACTGTAGCAAATCACTAAAATTATTATTAAACATTGCATACTAAATTCCTCTTCATATTTAATAGTCCTATCCTCAAATAGAATCATTAAAGAAACAACCATATGCAAACAATGCAAACATAACAGCAATCTGCCTAAACAAGATAGTCTGTAAAGAATGCTGCAACATGCATACTTCCCTAGCTCCAAAAATTATGAAATAAAATTACCACTCTATTAAATTTATCAGAGTTTAATATGAAAAAGGTTTCAACATTTTATCACATTCTGACTTTTCTAGGGAATTATTGCAACAGCGGCAAACTTTCTGTTTTTAAACAGCGACATGTATACTTGTAACATAGGCATAGTAAAGGCTATCAATGCCACTTTTATTGAAATAAAAGATGCAAAACATTGTTCTGAATAACAGCAAGAAAATCCTAACAAAATAAATTGACACTCCAAGCAAAACACATATCATGTGGCGAATAAAAATATAGCTCCAAGTAAAGTTACCGATGAACGAAGACGAAAGAGGGGATGCCCTCCGGGGCATCCCCAAGCTTAGGCTTTTGGTTGTCCTTGAATTTACCTTGGGGTGCCTTGGTCATCCCAATCTTAGGCTCTTGCCACTCCTTATTCCATAGTCCATCGAATCCTTACCCAAAACTTGAAAACTTCACAACACAAAACTTAACAGAAAACTCGTAAGCTCCGTTAGTATAAGAAAATAAATCACCACTTCAAGGTACTGTAATGAACTCATTATTTATTTATATTGGTGTTAAACCTACTGTATTCCAACTTCTCTATGGTTTATAAACTATTTTACTAGCCATAGATTCATCAAAATAAGTAAAACACATGAAAACAGAATCTGTCAAAAACAGAACAGTCTGTAGTAATCTGGATCAAACGTATACTTCTGGAACTCATAAAATTCTCAAATAAATTGCTGGACCTGAGTAATTTATCTATTAATCATCTTCAAAAAGAAATAACTAAATATCACTTCCCAAATAAAAATGGCAGCAATTCTCGTGAGCGCTAAAGTTTCTGTTTTTGACAGCCTGATCAACAAGCTTCCCCCAAGTCTTCCCAAAGGTTCTACTTGGCACAAACACTAATTAAAAGCATAGAACCACATCTAAACAGAGGCTAGATGAACTATTTATTATTAAACAGGAACAAAAAGCAAGGAATAAAAATAAAATCGGGTTGCCTCCCAACAAGCGCTATCGTTTAATGCCCCTAGCTAGGCATGATGATTTCAATGATGCTCACATGAAGGATAAGAATTGTAACATAAAGAGAGCATCATGAAGAATATGACTAGCACATTTAAGTCTAACATACTTCCTATGCATAGGGATTTTGTGAGAAAACAACTTGTGGGAATAATAATCAACTTGCATAGGAAGGTAAAACAAGCATAACTTCAAAACTTTAAGCACATAGAGAGGAAACTTGATATTATTGCAATTCCTACAAGAATATATTCCTCCCTCATAATAATTTTCAGTAGCATCATGAATGAATTCAAAAATATAACCAGCACCTAAAGCATTCTTTTCATGATCTACAAGCATAGAAATTTTATTACTCTCCACATAAGAAAATTTCTTCTTAATCGGAATAGTAGGAGTAAACTCAACAAAATAACTATCATGTGATTGAAAATTAATAACAAGATGAAAAGTTTCATGGTTATCATTATTCTTTAAGTCATACGTGTCATCACAATAATCATCATAGATAGGAGGCATGCTTTCATTATAATAAATTTGCTCATCAAAACTTGGGGGACAAAAATATCATCTTCATCAAACGTAGCTTCCCCAAGCTTGTGGCTTTGCATATCATTAGCATCATGGATATTCAAGGAATTCATACTAACAAAATTGCAATCATGCTTATCATTCAAATATTTAGTGCCAAACATTTTATAGATTTCTTCTTCTAGCACTTGAGCACAATTTTCCTTTCCATCATACTCACGAAAGATATTAAAAAGATGAAGCGTATGAGACAAACTCAATTCCATTTTTTGATATAATTTTCTTTTATAAAATAAAACTAGTGATAAAACAAGAAACTAAAAGACTCGATTGCAAGATCTAAAGATATACCTTCAAGCGCCAACCTCCCTAGCAATGGCGCCAGAAAAGAGCTTGATGTCTACTACACAACCTTCTTCTTGTAGACGTTGTTGGGCCTCCAAGTGCAGAGGTTTGTAGGACAGTAGCAAATTTCCCTCAAGTGGATGACCTAAGGTTTATCAATCCGTAGGAGGCGTAGGATGAAGATGGTCTCTCTCAAGCAACCCTGCAACCAAATAACAAAGAGTCTCTTATGTCCCCAACACACCCAATACAATGGTAAATTGTATAGGTGCACTAGTTCGGCGAAGAGATGGTGATACAAGTGGTATATGGATAGTAGATACAGGTATTTGTAATCTGAAATTATAAAAACAGAAAGGTAACTAATGATAAAAGTGAGCGTAAACGGTATTGCAATGTGTGAAACAAGGCCTAGGGTTCATACTTTCACTAGTGTAAGTCCTCTCAACAATAATAACATAATTGGATCACATAACTATCCCTCAACATGCAACAAAGAGTCACTCCAAAGTCACTAATAGCGGAGAACAAACGAAGAGATTATGGTAGGGTACGAAACCACCTCAAAGTTATTCTTTCCAATCAATCCGTTGGGCTATTCCTATAAGTGTCACAAACAGCCCTAGAGTTCGTACTAGAATAACACCTTAAGACACAAATCAACCAAAACCCTAATGTCACCTAGATACTCCAATGTCACCTCAAGTATCCGTGGGTATGATTATACGATATGCATCACACAATCTCAGATTCATCTATTCAACCAACACATAGGACCTCAAAGAGTGCCCCAAAGTTTCTACCGGAGAATCACGACGAAAACGTGTGCCAACCCCTATGCATAGGTTCATGGGCGGAACCCGCAAGTTGATCACCAAAACATACATCAAGTGAATCACGTGATATCCCATTGTCACCACAGATACGCACGGCAAGACATACATCAAGTGTTCTCAAATCTTTAAAGACTCAATCCGATAAGATAACTTCAAAGGGGAAACTCAATTCATTACAAGAGAGAAGAGGGGAGGAGAAACATAAGATCCAACTATAATAGCAAAGCTCGCGATACATCAAGATCGTGCCAAATCAAGAACACGAGAGAGAGAGAGAGAGAGAGATCAACACATAGCTACTGGTACATACCCTCAGCCCCGAGGGAGAACTACTCCCTCCTCGTCATGGAGAGCACCGGGATGATGAAGATGGCCACCGGAGAGGGATTGCCCCCTCCGGCAGGGTGCCGGAACGGGTCTAGATTGGCTTTCGGTGGCTACGGAGGCTTCTGGCAGCGGAACTCCCGATCTATTGTGCTCTCGGATGTTTTTAGGGTATATGGAGATATATAGGCGGAAGAAGTACGTCAGGGGGGCCACGAGGGGCCCACGAGGGTGGAGGGCGCGCCCAGGGGGTGGGCGCGCCCCCTGCCTCGTGGCCTCCTCGCAGATCCCCCGACGTGCACTCCAAGTCTTCTGGGCTTCTTTCCTTCCAAAAATGAGTTCCGTGAAGTTTCAGGTCAATTGGACTCCGTTTGATTTTCCTTTTCTTCGAAACCCTAAAACAGGGTAAAAACAGAAACTGGCACTGGGCTCTGGGTTAATAGGTTAGTCCCAAAAATGATATAAAAGTGTATAATAAAGCCCATAAACATTCAAAACAGTAGATAATATAGCATGGAGCAATCAAAAATTATAGATACGTTGGAGACGTATCAGCATCCCCAAGCTTAATTCCTGCTCGTCCTCGAGTAGGTAAATGATAAAAATAGAATTTTTGATGCGGAATGCTACTTGGCATAATTTCAATGTAATTCTTCTTAATTGTGGTATGAATATTCAGATCCAAAGATTCAAGACAAAAGTTCATATTGACATAAAAATGATAATACTTCAAGCATACTAACTAAGCAATTATGTCTTCTCAAAATAACATGGCCAAAGAAAGTTCATCCCTACAAAATCATATAGTTTAGTCATGCTCCATTTTCGTCACACAAGAATGCTCTCATCATGCACAACCCCGATGACAAGCCAAGCAATTGTTTCATACTTTAGTAATCTCAAACCTCATAAACTTTCACGCAATACATGAGCGCGAGCCATGGATATAGCACTATGGGTGGAATAGAATAATGAGGGGGTTATGTGGAGAAGACAAAAAAGGAGAAAGTATCACATCAACGAGGCTAATCAATGGGCTATGGAGATGCCCACCGATTGATGTTAATGCAAGGAGTAGGGATTGCCATGCAACGGATGCACTAGAGCTATAAATGTATGAAAGCTCAACAAAAGAAACTAGTGGGTGTGCATCCAACTTGCTTGCTCACGAAGACCTAGGGCACTTGAGGAGGCCCATTGTTGGAATATACAAGCCAAGTTCTATAATGAAAATTTCCCACTAGTATATGAAAGTTACAAAAGAAGAGACTCTCTATCATGAAGATCATGGTGCTACTTTGAAGCACAAGTGTGGTAAAAGGATAGTAACATTGTCCCTTTTTATTTATTTTCTCTTTTTTTGGGCCTTCTTTTTTTCTTTGGCCTTTCTCTTTTTTTTTGGGACAATGCTCTATTGAATGATGATCATCACACTTCTATTTATTTACAACTCAATGATTACAACTCGATACTAGAACAAAGTATGACTCTATATATGTGCCTCCGGCGGTGTACCGGGATACGCAATGAATCAAGAGTGACAAGTATGAAAAAATTATGGATGGTGGCTTTGCCACAAATACTTATGTCAACTACATGATCATGCTAAGAAATATGACAATGATGAATGTGTCATGATAAACTGGATGGTGGAAAGTTGCATGGCAATATATCTCGGAATGGCTATGGAAATGCCATAATAGGTAGGTATGGTGGCTGTTTTGAGGAAGATATAAGGAGGTTTATGCGTGAAATAGCGTATCATATCACGGGGTTTGGATGCACCGGCGAAGTTTGAACCAACTCTCGATGTGAGAAAGGGCAATGCACGGTACCGTAGAGGCTAGAAATGATGGAAGGGTGAGAGTGCGTGTAATCCATAGACCCAACATTAGTCATAAAGAACTCATATACTTATTGCAAAAATCTACAAGCCATCAAAAACCAAAGTATTACGCACATGCTCCTAGGGGGATAGATTGGTAGGAAAAGACCATCGCTCGTCCCCGACCGCCACTCATAAGGAGGACAATCAAATAACACCTCATGTTTCAAATTTGTTGCATAACGTTTACCATACGTGCATGCTACGGGACTTGCAAACTTTTAACTCAAGCACTTCTCAAATTCACAATTACTCTACTAGCATGACTTTGATATTACTACCTCCATATCTCAAAACAATCATCAAGCATCCAACTTTCTTAGTATTCAACACACTCATAAGAGAATTTTATTAATCTTGTATACCTAGCATATTAGGATTTTAAGCAAATTACCATGCTATTTAAGACTCTCAAAATAATATAAGTGAAGCATGAGAGTTCATCTATTTCTTCAAAATAAAACTACCACCATGCTCTAAAAGGTATAAGTGAAGCACTAGAGCAAATGACAAACTACTCCGAAAGATATAAGTGAAGATCAATGAGTAGTCGAATAATTATGCAACTATGTGAAGACTCTCTAACATTTCATAATTTCAGATCTTGGTATTCTATTCAAACAGCAATCAAAGCAAAATAAAATGACATTCTAAGAATGGCAAACATCATGTGAAGAAGCAAAAACTTAGGATCAACCGAAACTAACCGATAGTTGTTGAAGAAGAAAGGTGGGATGCCAACCGGGGCATCCCCAAGCTTAGATGCTTGAGACTTCTTGAAATATTATCTTGGGTGCCTTGGGCATCCCCAAGCTTGAGCTTTTGTGTCTCCTTAATTCCTCTCATATCACGGTCTCCCTAAATCTCAAAAGCTTCATCCACACAAAACTCAACAAGGACTCGTGAGATAAGTTAGTATAAACCATTGCCAAAACCTTATCATACTCTACTGTAGCAAATCACTAAAATTATTATTAAACATTGCATACTAAATTCCTCTTCATATTTAATAGTCCTATCCTCAAATAGAATCATTAAAGAAGCAAACATATGCAAACAATGCAAACATAACAGCAATCTGCCTAAACAGATAGTCTGTAAAGAATGCTGCAACATCCATACTTCCCTAGCTCCAAAAATTATGAAATAAAATTACCACTGTATTAAATTTATCAGAGTTTAATATGAAAAAGGTTTCAACATTTTATCACATTCTGACTTTTCTAGGGAATTATTGCAACAGCGGCAAACTTTCTGTTTTTAAACAGCGACATGTATACTTGTAACATAGGCATAGTAAAGGCTATCAATGCCACTTTTATTGAAATAAAAGATGCAAAACATTGTTCTGAATAACAGCAAGAAAATCCTAACAAAATAAATTGACACTCCAAGCAAAACACATATCATGTGGCGAATAAAAATATAGCTCCAAGTAAAGTTACCGATGAACGAAGACGAAAGAGGGGATGCCCTCCGGGGCATCCCCAAGCTTAGGCTTTTGGTTGTCCTTGAATTTTACCTTGGGGTTCCTTGGTCATACCAAATCTTAGGCTCTTGCCACTCCTTATTCCATAGTCCATCGAATCCTTACCCAAGACTTGAAAACTTCACAACACAAAACTTAACAAAAAACTCGTAAGCTTCGTTAGTATAAGAAAATAAATCACCACTTCAAGGTACTGTAATGAACTCATTATTTATTTATATTGGTGTTAAACCTACTGTATTCCAACTTCTCTATGGTTTATAAACTATTTTACTAGCCATAGATTCATCAAAATAAGTAAACACATGAAAACAGAATCTGTCAAAAACAGAATAGTCTGTAGTAATCTGGATCAAACGTAAACTTCTGGAACTCATAAAATTCTAAAATAAATTGCTGGACCTGAGTAATTTATCTATTAATCATCTTCAAAAAGAAATAACTAAATATCACTTCCCAAATAAAAATGGCAGCAATTCTCGTGAGCGCTAAAGTTTCTGTTTTTGACAGCCTGATCAACAAGCTTCCCCCAAGTCTTCCCAAAGGTTCTACTTGGCACAAACACTAATTAAAAGCATAGAACCACATCTAAACAGAGGCTAGATGAACTATTTATTATTAAACAGGAACAAAAAGCAAGGAATAAAAATAAAATCGGGTTGCCTCCCAACAAGCGCTATCGTTTAATGCCCCTAGCTAGGCATGATGATTTCAATGATGCTCACATGAAGGATAAGAATTGTAACATAAAGAGAGCATCATGAAGAATATGACTAGCACATTTAAGTCTAACATACTTCCTATGCATAGGGATTTTGTGAGAAAACAACTTGTGGGAATAATAATCAACTTGCATAGGAAGGTAAAACAAGCATAACTTCAAAACTTTAAGCACATAGAGAGGAAACTTGATATTATTGCAATTCCTACAAGAATATATTCCTCCCTCATAATAATTTTCAGTAGCATCATGAATGAATTCAAAAATATAACCAGCACCTAAAGCATTCTTTTCATGATCTACAAGCATAGAAATTTTATTACTCTCCACATAAGCAAAATTTCTTCTTATCGGAATAGTAGGAGTAAACTCAACAAAATAACTATCATGTGATTGAAAATTAATAACAAGATGAAAAGTTTCATGGTTATCATTATTCTTTAAGCATACGTGTCATCACAATAATCATCATAGATAGGAGGCATGCTTTCATTATAATAAATTTGCTCATCAAAACTTGGGGGACAAAAATATCATCTTCATCAAACGTAGCTTCCCCAAGCTTGTGGCTTTGCATATCATTAGCATCATGGATATTCAAGGAATTCATACTAACAACATTGCAATCATGCTCATCATTCAAATATTTAGTGCCAAACATTTTATAGATTTCTTCTTCTAGCACTTGAGCACAATTTTCTTTCCATCATACTCACGAAAGATATTAAAAAGATGAAGCGTATGAGACAAACTCAATTCCATTTTTTGTATATTTTCTTTTATAAACTAAACTAGTGATAAAACAAGAAACTAAAAGACTCGATTGCAAGATCTAAAGATATACCTTCAAGCACTAACCTCCCTGGCAACGGCGCCAGAAAAGAGCTTGATGTCTACTACACAACCTTCTTCTTGTAGACGTTGTTGGGCCTCCAAGTGCAGAGGTTTGTAGGACAGTAGCAAATTTCCCTCAAGTGGATGACCTAAGGTTTATCAATCCGTAGGAGGCGTAGGATGAAGATGGTCTCTCTCAAGCAACCCTGCAACCAAATAACAAAGAGTCTCTTATGTCCCCAACACACCCAATACAATGGTAAATTGTATAGGTGCACTAGTTCGGCGAAGAGATGGTGATACAAGTGGTATATGGATAGTAGATACAGGTATTTGTAATCTGAAATTATAAAAACAGAAAGGTAACTAATGATAAAAGTGAGCGTAAACGGTATTGCAATGTGTTGAAACAAGGCCTAGGGCTCATACTTTCACTAGTGTAAGTCCTCTCAACAATAATAACATAATTGGATCACATAACTATCCCTCAACATGCAACAAAGAGTCACTCCAAAGTCACTAATAGCGGACAACAAACGAAGAGATCATGGTAGGGTACGAAACCACCTCAAAGTTATTCTTTCCAATCAATCCGTTGGGCTATTCCTATAGGTGTCACAAACAGCCCTAGAGTTTGTACTAGAATAACACCTTAAGACACAAATCAACCAAAAGCCTAATGTCACCTAGATACTCCAATGTCACCTCAAGTATCCGTGGGTATGATTATATGATATGCGTCACACAATCTCAGATTCATCTATTCAACCAACACATAGGACCTCAAAGAGTGCCCCAAAGTTTCTATCGGAGAATCACGACGAAAACATGTGCGAACCCCTATGCATAGGTTCATGGGCGGAACCCGCAAGTTGATCACCAAAACATACATCAAGTGAATCACGTGATATCCCATTGTCACCACAGATACGCACGGCAAGACATACATCAAGTGTTCTCAAATCTTTAAAGACTCAATCCAATAAAATAACTTCAAAGGGAAACTCAATTCATTACAAGAGAGAAGAGGGGGAGGAGAAACATAAGATCCAACTATAATAGAAAAGCTCGCGATACATCAAGATCATGCCAAATCAAGAACACGAGAGAGAGAGAGAGAGAGAGAGAGAGAGAGAGAGAGAGATCAAACACATAGCTACTGGTACATACCCTCAGCCCCGAGGGAGAACTACTCCCTCCTTGTCATGGAGAGCACCGGGATGATGAAGATGGCCACCGGAGAGGGATTCCCCCTCCGGCAGGTTGCCGGAACGGGTCTAGATTGGCTTTCGGTGGCTATGGAGGCTTCTGGCGGCGGAACCCCCGATCTATTGTGCTCCCGGATGTTTTTAGGGTATATGGAGATATATAAGCGGAAGAAGTACGTCAGGGGGGCCACGAGGGGCCCACGAGGGTGGAGGGCGCGCCCAGGGGGTGGGCGCTCCCCCTGCCTTGTGGCCTCCTCGCAGGTCCCCCGACGTGCACTCCAAGTCTTCTGGGCTTCTTTCCTTCCAAAAATAAGTTCCGTGAAGTTTCAGGTCAATTGGACTCCGTTTGATTTTCCTTTTCTTCGAAACCCTAAAACATGGTAAAAACAAAAACTGGCACTAGGCTCTGGGTTAATAGGTTAGTCCCAAAAATGATATAAAAGTGTATAATAAAGCCCATAACCATTCAAAACAGTAGATAATATAGCATGGAGCAATCAAAAATTATAGATACGTTGGAGACGTATCACTATGGCCGACGCAACAGTTTATATAGCAATGGTGGGCGGGCGGATGGATGGACGTATGGCGCCGGAGTAGCCGCCTCGGCAACCACGTATCATTAATGTGGGCGGCAGATGGACGGACGGACGGCACTTGTGTCATTTGAAGGCAGAGCAATCACCGGCATCGGGAAGCGGGGCAGGCGGCGCTGACTGTTTCGGGCGAAAAGCACGCGCGGGCTAGGTGATGACTTTACTTGGAGAGGATAACAATGGGGACCCACCAGGTCCATAGCCTCACGTACGCAAGTGCCTCCTTATATATAAATATATAAATATATATATATATATATGTGTGTGTGTGTGTGTGTGTGTGTGTGTGTATAAAACTATACTCCCTCCGTCTAGGTGAATAAGTCGTATTAGAAGGTGCATCACTGTAACACCCCGGATGTAACTTTCCCAATTTGTACTCCAACTCTTGCCGTTTCGGCGTTTAGTTATTTTATTTTCTCGGGTTCGGGTTTTTTGTCTCCGTGTGTTGTATCGTTGTCATGCATCTCATATCATTTCATCATGTGCATTGCATTTGCATACGTGTTCATCTCATGAATTCGAGCATTTTCCCCGTTGCCCGTTTTGCATTCCGGCGCTTCGTTCTCCTCCGGTGGTCATTTCTAGCTTTCTTTCGTGTGTGGGGATTAAACATTTCCGATTGGACCAAGACTTGCCAAGCGGCATTGGTTTACTACCGGTAGACCACTTGTCAAGTTTCGTATCATTTGGACTTCGTTTGATACTCCAACGGTTAACTGAGGGACCGAAAAGGCCTCACGTGTGTTGCAGCCCAACACCCCTCCATTTTGGCCCAAACCCCACCTAAACCTGCTCCATCATCTAGAGCGTTCGATCACGATCGCGTGGCCGAAAACCGCACCTCGTTTGGACTCTCGTAGCTCCTCCTATGCCTATATATAGATCCCCTTCCGAAATCTCGGGTCTCCTCTTCCCCGAAACCCTAAAACTTCCATCTCCGCGCCGGACATGTCTGCCCCGGGCCGGACACGCTGCGGCTAGCCACTCACCAGCCACCAAGTGGCACCGGCGCCCACTTCGCCGTCGCGGGCCCGAGAGCCCGAAGCAGGCCCTCCCGTCGTCCATCCGGGCCGAGCCGGATCCGCGCCGCGCTGCCCCGTCCCCAACCTCGCGCCGTCGCCTCCCGCGCCCCGCCGCCGGCGAGCTCGGCTCCGCCGGCCGGTCGCCGCGCCCCTGGCCGCCCAACGCCTCCGCGTCACCCTCGCCGCCGGAGCGTTTCGGCGAGCTCCTCCGCCCTTCCGGCCCCCTCCGAAGTCGGGTGGCCTCGCCTCCCTCCTCCATGCAGAGAACTCCGGCCAACACCATCCTCGTCGCCGACCAGCCCTCCAGCGAGCCCGGATCCAACCTCGGGAAGCGTGCGATCCAGATCTGGAATATTAGGGTTAACCCCGTTTTTTCTTCAAAGTCCCTAAATTTTCAGTTTCATATGCCTATGTTCATAGCCCCGTAACTTTGCATCTGTAGCTCCGATTCATGCATATAGCATATCAAAATGTTCATCTCAGAGAGTTCATCATTTCATTCCATTGCATCATTTTCATTTGAGTTCATCTTGATGCCCAAAATGCTGTTAGAAGAGGGCTACTTGAGTTATTTGTCAGATCTGCTACTCCATTTAGCTTTTTGTCATTTTTGCCATGATTGTTGTGTGCATGATATGCCCTGATGCTCTACATATGTTTTGTTAAGGGTTTTTTCATATTTCCAAAGGTGCAACCCATGTATTTTTGTGATGTGTGTGGTGACTAGCACAAGCTTGCAAAGTGGTGCACTTGGTAATTCTGTTTTCAGGGACTTAGCAATTCCACCAAGTCCTTGAGCTGTTTATCTCATATGCTCATATGTTCTTGTTGTTTCCTAGTGAACCGTGCCTCTTTTGAGGATGATCAGTAAGGATGTTTTGTTAATATTGTAGTGCTCTATCCATCCGTGTCTTTGTTTGCAATTATGGAGCACCCTAGCTTGAGTCAATCGAGCTCTACTTTTGCTACTTTGTGAATCTGGGCAGGTTGTCAACTTGTTTGTAATTTTGCCGATGATGTTGTAGTTGATCCGTGCATGCTATGCTATTGTTCTTGCCATGTCTAGCTTGCATTTTGTGTATTCTTGATGGTGTAAGCTTAGCTTATCATGACTTGCACCGTAGTGAGTGCATCGAGCTCGTAAACATGCCTACTTGAGTTATGTTTCAGCATGTGCCAGTTTTTACTAAGTCTGAAAACTGATTATGTTTTTGCTATGTTCACATGCTTGCAATTGTATTTTCTGATCCCTTTTGGCTCAAGGTCACTAAGGGACTTTTGTTAAGCTCTTTGAGTAGCTCCATGCCATTCTCTACTTTGCCATGTTCAGGTCCTGTAGCATGTAGTTTTGTTGCTCCGAAGTGGGCTACCTGATCTGAAATTCCAGACAAGTGTTAATTTCACTAAGTCTGAGATCTGTTTGCCATATGCATTTTTGCCATGCTTGTTTGAACCTGTTAATGGATGAATTGGCCGTAGCTCAGTGCTAGACTTTTGTTAAGCATCTTGAATTCATCCCTGCCATGTATTTTGTTGTCATGTTTGGATGCTGTAGCATGTTCATCTCATTGCATTTAGATGCCTACTTGCTGTAAATCGCAGACCGGTGTCATATTTGAATCGCTTGCCATTTCCAAACCGTAACTCCGATTCCGGCGTTCTTTATATCGTTTTCAAGCGATTTCATCTCATCTTTCCAGTGGCACACTTGGTTTTCCAAGTTGAGGCCAGGTACTTGCATTGCCTGTCATATCTTGCATTTTGCATCCCGCATCGCATCCCGCATAGCATATCATCTTTGCATCATATTGTTTGATCCTTGCACGTGGTTGATTGTGTCCTTGTTGCTTGTTTATCTTGTTTGGGTAGATCATGGAGATGAGTTCGCTAACAAGGAGCCCGTTGAGTTTTCTTTCGAGGATCCAGTCAACTCTGACAACTGTGCAGGCAAGATGATCATACCCTCGAAATCACTACTATCTTTGCTATGCTAGTTTGCTCGCTCTTTTGCTATGCCAATGCTACAATGCCTACCACTTGCTTTCAAGCCTCCCAAATTTCCATGTCAAACCTCTAACCCACCATGTCCTAGCAAACCGTTGATTGGCTATGTTACCGCTTTGCTCAGCCCCCCTTATAGCGTTGCTAGTTGCAGGTGAAGATTGAAGGCTGTTCCTTGTTGGAACATTTATTTACTTGTTGGGATATCATTATATTATCTTGTTATCTTAATGCATCTATATACTTGGTAAAGGGTGGAAGGCTCGGCCTCTCGCCTAGTGTTTTGTTCCACTCTTGCCGCCCTAGTTTCCGTCATATCGGTGTTATGTTCCCGGATTTTGCGTTCCTTACGCGGTTGGGTTATAATGGGGACCCCTTGACAGTCCGCCTTGAATAAAACTCCTCCAGCAATGCCCAACCTTGGTTTTACCATTTGCCACCTAGCCTTTTCCCTTGGGTTTCGTGGACTCAAGGGTCATCTTATTTTAAACCTCCCTCCTCCCCGGGCCAGTGCTCCTCTGAGTGTTGGTCCAACCTAGAGCACCGTGCGGGGCCGTCCCTTGGCAACTTGGGTTACGTTGGCTCCCGTACGCTTAGCTTATCCGGTGTGCCCTGAGAACGAGATATGTGCAGCTCCTATCGGGATTTGTCGGCACAGCGGGTGGTGTTGCTGGACTTGTTTTACCATTGTCGGAGTTGTCTTGAAGAACCGAGATACCGAGTCTAATCGGAACGTCTTGGGAGGATGTCTATTCCTTTGTTGACCGTGAGAGCTTGTCATGGGCTAAGTTGGGACTCCCCTGCAGGGATTTGATCTTTCGAAAGACATGCCCGCGGTTATGGGCAGATGGGAATTTGTTAATGTCCGGTTGTAGATAACTTGAACCTTAACTTAATTAAAATGAATCAACTGGGTGTGTTACCGTGATGGCCTCTTCTCGGCGGAGTCCGGGAAGTGGACACGGTGTTGGAGTAATGTTTGCGCAGGTTGTTCTCTAGTTTCTCGCTCGCGCTTTGCCTCCTCTTCTCGCTCTCTTTTGCGAACAGGATAGACACCACATTTGCTAGTCGCTTGCTGCAGCTCCACATATTTACCTTGCCTTACCTATAAGCTTAAATAGTCTTGATCGCGAGGGTGCGAGATTGCTGAGTCCCTGTGGCTCACAGATTACTATTACACCAGATGCAGGGCCTGATGATTCTGCTCCAGGAGACGCGCTTGAGCTCAAGTGGGAGTTCGACGAGGACTCTCAACGTTACTATGTTTCCTTTCCTGATGATCAGTAGTGGTGCCCAGTTGGGGGTGAACGGGACCGTTGTCGCATGTTGGGTTCTCTTTTATTTTGGCGCCGTAGTCGGGCCATGAGTGTTTGGATGATGTAATGTTATTTATGTACTTGATTGACGTGGCGACTGTAAGCCAATTATGTTATCTCCCCTTTATGATTTATATTACATGGGATGTTGTGAAGATTGCCTAACTTGCGACATATGCCTTCAATGCGATTATGCCTCTAAGTCGTGCCTCGACACGTGGGAGATATAGTCGCATCAAGGGTGTTACAAGTTGGTATCAGAGCCTTCCCCGACCTTAGGAGCCCCATTGCTTGATCGTTTTTAGTGGCCGAGTTGTGTCTAGAAAAATGTTTTGAGTCATTTAGGTATTATATATCGGAGAGTTAGGAATTCTTTTTACTTCCCAGTCTCCTCATCGCTCTGGTAAGGCATCCTGACGTAGAGTTTTGACTCTTCTCTTCTCAAATTTCACAAAAAAAATAGGACCACACGGGTATCTTGGAATCGTTCCGATGGTTTTATGATGAGAACATTGACTTGGTGCCTCCTGTCAGGGGTTTAGTGGAAGTGTCCCGGGGAGTTGAGCTCTGAGGTGTTGTCATCATAATTTTATCGTTGCAATTTTGGAATACCTGAGTCTAGTACGCCGACATGGAAAATCTCTTTTATGTGGTTCGTTGGTGAGATAACCTCGACGCCACCCAGTACTGGGGCGGGAGTTCGGGAGTATCGCCATAACTTGTATAATGGATGCTTTTCGAAGGCTGAGGTAGATGGTTTCCGAAGGTTTCTTGGTTATGTGTTGAAGGATGGATACAGCTAGATGTAGGATTGCTAGATTTGGGTGAGATATTATGCTTCCCCTGTATCCCCAACACCTGATTGCATAACCGGAAAGGTTCGGGAGTTTCATAGGTGGGAATTCTTGTAGCTCTAGTTCTTCTTCCACGAATATTGGTTTGAGATTGGGATTTCTTACCGATTATTCATTCTTGATCCGTACCTTGTTGATTTATTTCTCTACCTTAATTCTACGTGGCTTCTCAATTTATGGATATGTGACCATTTCAAGAGGAATGCATTCGTTCATTTTGTTTGGATGTGAAGACTATATGTTGCAATTTTCATTCCATTGGATTCAGCTTCAATATTTGTCTATCAATGTGCTAATGGTGGTCAACCTCTTCAGGATGGCTCCTCCAACGCGCACGACTCCGAATCCTGATCCGCCACCACCTCCACCTCCTCCGGAGGCATGGCAAGCTGTGATGGCCGCAACCAATGCAAATACACAGTTGATCATGCAAATTCTCCAAGAGCGCAATCAAGGCAATCAAGGGAATCAAGGCAACAATCAGAATCACTTTGCTACACTCAACCAGTTCCTTGCTAACGGGCCAAAGACTTTCAGCAATTGTGTTGAGGCAACCGATGCTGACGATTGGCTAGTGGATCTGTGCAAGCATTTCGAGTGCAGTAACGTCAGGCCTGAGGACTTTGTTAAGTTCGCTTCCTTCCAACTCAAAGATCAAGCTGCAGAATGGTTCCAGCAGTACAAGGATTCTAGAGGTGGACGTGTTATCACTTGGGATGAATTTCGTCAAGATTTCCGAGCTCATCATATTCCCCAGAGCATGGTTGAAAGCAAGCATGAGGAATTCCGCAATCTGAAGCAAGGCTCTTTGTCTGTCTATGACTACAACAAGTTGTTTCAGAAGCTCGCCCGCTTTGCCAAGCAGGACGTACCTGATGAGAAGAGCATGATATACCAGTTCAGGGGTGGTCTCAGAGAAGAAATTCAGCTCGCTCTTGTTCTCTTTGAGCCCTTGAGATACGATGAGTTCTACAACATGGCACTGAAGCAAGAGGCTGCTCAGTTGAGGTGTGATGCTTCCAAGAAGCGAGTCAGAGATGTTACTCCTTCTTCCTCTACTCAAGTGGCCAAGCAGCAGAAGTATTGGCTTCCTCCTCTGTTCCGTCAGCTGTATCAGCAGAAGAGCAAAGGTGGCAGTGGTTCTTCCCACCCACCCAACCCTGGCTTTCAGAACAAGACTTCGTCTCAAGCTCCAAGATCGAGTGCTTCATATCACCGTCCGCTTTCAGAGGTCACGTGCAACAAGTGCCAATAGAAGGGTCACTATGCCAACAAGTGTTTCAACCAGAGGCGTCTTCCTCCTCCTCCTCCTGTTAGATCGGCAAGTACAGCTGTGGTCAAGCATAACCCCAAGCACGCCAAGGTCAACTTGATGAATGCAGCTCAGGCAGAGGACTCGCCAGTTGTGATTATGGGTAACTTTCCAGTTAACTCTATTCCAGGAAAAGTTCTTTTTGACACTGGTGCATCACATTGTTTCATGTCAAGATCATTTGTTTCCAAGCATGACTTCGTTTCACAAATGTTGGGTAAACCTATGGGAGTGGTTTCTCCGGCTAAGTCTATGAGGGCTACTTCAATAGTCCTGGATGTTTCTATCATGATGGGTGATTTAAAGTTTCTGGCTTCTCCAATGGTTCTTGGTAACTCGGATATTGATCTTATTCTCAGAATGGATTGGCTTTCTAAGCACAAGGCTCAGCTTGATTGTGCAGCCAGGCAGATTCAATTAACTCATTCGTCTGAGGATGTAATTGTCTTTGCCGATACTATCCATCTGTTTTCTCTCAATGACAAGGGTGAACTGGATGCTATCTCACAAATTCTAGTCGTTTGCGAATATCAAGACATCTTTCCAGAAGAGCTTCCAGGAATGCCTCCGCACCAGCCAGTTGAATTCGTTATTGATCTTGAGCTTGGCATGGAACCTGTGTGGAAGCGTCCTTACAAGCTCGGACATGAAGAGTTGAAGGAGCTGAAGAAGCAACTCGATATTCAAGAGAAAATGGGTCTCATCCGGCCTAGTTCTTCTCCGTGGGGTTGTGGTGTTCTTTTTGTGAACAAGAAGGATGGAACGGACCGACTTTGTGTTGATTACCGTCCATTGAACAAGAAGACCATCAAGAACAAGTACCCACTTCCCAACATCAATGAGCTGTTCGAACAACTCAAAGGTGCCCAAGTATTCTCCAAGCTTGATCTCCGTATGGGTTATCATCAAATTCGAATCCGTGAGCAAGATATTCCCAAGACGGCTTTCAGGACAAGCTATGGTTCATATGAATACACTGTCATGTCTTTTGGCCTCATCAACGCTCCTCCGACGTTCTCTCGAATGATGAACTTCATCTTCAACACCTACACCAATGACTTTGTTTTGGTCTATCTCGACGACATTCTGGTTTTCTCGAAGAACAAGGAAGATCATGCCAAGCACTTGCTTTTGGTTCTTGATAAGCTCAGGGAACATCAGTTCTACGCCAAGTTCTCCAAGTGTGAATTTTGGCTCGATGAGGTTCTTTATCTTGGTCATATCATCTCTGCCAAGGGCATTGTCATGAATCCTGAGAAGGTGTCTGCAATTGTGAATTGGGAACCTCCTCAGAACGTGAAGCAACTCCGTAGCTTCCTCGGTCTCGCAAGCTATTGCCGAAGATTCGTTGAAAACTTTTCTAAGATCGCGAAGCCTCTCTCAAATCTTCTCCAGAAGCACGTCAAGTACGTTTGGTCTCCGGAGTGTGACATTGCTTTCAACACTTTGAAATAGAAATTGATCACTGCTCTAGTTCTGACTCCGCCTGATGAATCCAAGCCACACGAGGTCTTTTGTGATGCCTCTCTCCAAGGTCTTGGCGCAGTATTGTTGCAAGAGAAGAAAGTTGTTGCTTATACCTCCCGCCGGTTGAAGCCTAATGAGAAGAACTACCCCACTCATGATCTCAAGTTGGCGGCAGTTGCGCATGCTCTTTTAACTTGGAGACATCTTCTATTGGGAAGAAAAGTGGACATTTTCACTGACCACAAGAGTCTCAAGTACATCTTCACTCAGCCTAATCTCAACCTCAGGCAAACTCGATGGGTCAAAATGATTCAAGAGTATAATCCGAGTATCGAGTATACTCCAGGCAAGGCCAATGTGATTGCTGACGCATTGAGCAGAAAAGTTTACTACAACAGTCTGATTCTCAAGCCTTATCAACCCGAGCTTTGTGAAGCTTTCCGCAAACTTAATCTGCAAGTTGTTCCTCAAGGTTTCCTCGCCAACCTTCAAGTCTCTCCTACCTTGGAAGAACAGATTCGCCAAGCCCAGCTTCTTGATGCTATGGTGAAAACGGTGAAGATTGGGATTGCCAAGAGTCAACCCAAGTACAAGTGCTACCGCCTTGATGACAAGGACACTCTCTTCTTCGAGGATCATATTGTGGTATCCAAAGGTGACCTCCGTAAAGTGATCATGAACGAGGCTCACAATTCTCTCCTCTCCATCCACCCTGGGAGCACGAAGATGTATCAGGACCTTAAGCAAGCTTATTGGTGGACTCGAATGAAGCACGAGATTGCTCAATTAGTGAATGAATGTGATGTCTACAGAAGAGTGAAGGCAGAACACCAAAGGCCAGCGGGTCTCCTCCAACCTCTTGCCATTCCAGAATGGAAGTTTGACCACATTGAAATGGACTTCGTGACTGGGTTTCCAAAGTCCAAGCGTGGCAATGATGCTATATTCATTGTCATCGACAAACTCACCAAAGTGGCTCACTTTCTGCCTATCAAAGAGTCGATCACTGCAGCTCAATTGGCGGAACTCTATACCTCTCGAATTGTCTCTCTGCACGGTATTCCTCAAGTGATATCTTCAGACCGTGGCAGCATCTTTACCTCGAAGTTTTGGGATTCTTTTCAGAAGGCCATGTGCACCAACATCCGCTTCAGCACAGCTTTCCATCCTCAAGCTAGCGGTCAAGTCGAGCGTGTCAACCAGATTCTTGAAGATATGCTCAGGGCTTGTGTGATCTCCTTCGGCATGAAGTGGGAGTATTGTCTTCCTTATGCTGAATTCTCCTACAACAACAGTTTTCAAGCAAGTTCGGGCAAGGCCCCATTTGAAATTCTGTATGGCAGGAAGTGTCGTACCCCTCTCAACTGGTCTGAAACCTGTGAACATCAGCTTTTGGGTAATGACTTAATCACAGAGGCAGATGAAATGTGCAAAGTCATTCATGATAACCTCAAAGCAGCCCAATCCCGCCAGAAGAGCTACTATGATAGTAAGCACCGTGATTTGGCTTTCGAGATCGGAGATCATGTTTACCTCCGCGTCTCTCCTATGAAAGGTACTCGTCGCTTCGGTATCAAAGGGAAGCTTGCCCCCAGATACGTGGGACCTTTCAAGATTGTCAGCAAGAGAGGCGACCTCGCCTATCAACTCAAGCTTCCTTCAAACTTTGCAAATGTTCATGACGTGTTCCATGTCTCTCAGCTCCGAAAGTGCTTCAAGACTCCTGACCGCACCGTCAACTTCGAGGACATTGAGCTCCAAGAAGATCTCTCTTATCGTGAGCACCCAGTTGCTATTCTTGAAGAGACTGAACGCAAGACTCGCAACAAGTCAATCAAATTTCTCAAAGTCAAGTGGTCACACCATTCTGACCGGGAAGCTACCTGGGAACGCGAGGATCACCTCCATTCTGAGTACCCGGTGTTCTTTCAGTCCTAGATCTCGGGACGAGATCCTTTCGTAGTGGTGGACTGTTGTAACACCCCGGATGTAACTTTCCCAATTTGTACTCCAACTCTTGCCGTTTCGGCGTTAAGTTATTTTATTTTCTCGGGTTCGGGTTTTTTGTCTCCGTGTGTTGTATCATTGTCATGCATCTCATATCATGTCATCATGTGCATTGCATTTGCATACGTGTTCATCTCATGCATTCGAGCATTTTCCCCGTTGTCCGTTTTGCATTCCGGCGCTTCGTTCTCCTCCAGTGGTCATTTCTAGCTTTCTTTCGTGTGTGGGGATTAAACATTTCCGGACTGGACCGAGACTTGCCAAGCGGCCTTGGTTTACTACCGGTAGACCTCCTGTCAAGTTTCGTATCATTTGGACTTCATTTGATATCCAACGGTTAACCGAGGGACCGAAAAGGCCTCGTATGTGTTGCAGCCCAACACCCCTCCATTTTGGCCCCAAACCCACCTAAACCTGCTCCATCATCTAGAGCGTTCGATCACGATCGTGTGGCCGAAAACCGCACCTCATTTGGACTCTCTTAGCTCCTCCTATGCCTATATATAGATCCCCTTTCGAAATCTCGGGTATCCTCTTCCCTGAAACCCTAAAACTTCCATCTCCGCGCCGGACATGTCCGCCCCGGGCCGGACACGCTGCAGCTAGCCACTCACCGGCCGCCAAGTGGCACTGGCACCCACTTCGCCGCCACGGGCCCGAGAGCCCGAAGCAGGCCCTCCCGCCGTCCATCCGGGCCGAGCCGGATCCGCGTCGCGCTGTCCCGTCCCCAACCTCGCGCCGCCGCCTCCTGTGCCCTGCCGCGGGCGAGCTCTGCTCCGCCGCCCGTTCGCCGCGCCCCTGGCCGCCCCGCGCCTCCGCGTCGCCCTCGCCGCCGGGAGTGTTCCGGCGAGCTCCTCCGCCCTTCCGGCCCCCCTTCGAAGCCGGGCGGCCTCGCCTCCCTCCTCCACGCGGAGAACTCCGGCCACCACCATCCTCGTTGCCGACCAGCCCTCCGGCGAGACCGGATCCAACCTCGGGAAGCGTGCGATCCAGATCTGGAATATTAGGGTTAACCCCGTTTTTTCTTCTAAGTCCCTAAATTTTCTGTTTCATATGCCCATGTTCATAGCCCCGTAACTTTGCATCCGTAGCTCCGATTCATGCATATAGCATATCAAAATGTTCATCCCAGAGAGTACATCATTTCATTCCATTGCATCATTTTCATTTGAGTTCATCTTGATGCCCGAAATGCTGTTAGAAGAGGGCTACTTTAGTTATTTGTCAGATCTGCTACTCCATTTAGCTTTTTGTCATTTTTGCCATGATTGTTGTGTGCATGATATGCCCTGATGCTCTACATATGTTTTGTTAAGGGTTTTTTCATATTTCCAAAGGTGCAACCCATGTATTTTTGTGATGTGTGTGGTGACTAGCACAAGCTTGCAAAGTGGTGCACTTGGTAATTCTGTTTTCAGCGACTTAGCAATTCCACCAAGTCCTTGAGCTGTTTATCTCATATGCTCATATGTTCTTGTTGTTTCCTAGTGATCCGTGCCTCTTTTGAGGATGATCAGTAAGGATGTTTTGTTAATCTTGTAGTGCTCTATTCATCCGTGTCTTTGTTTGCAATTATGGAGCACCCTAGCTTGAGTCAATCGAGCTCTACTTTTGCTACTTTGTGAATCTGGGCAGGTTGTCAACTTGTTTGCAATTTTGCCGATGATGTTGTAGTTGATCCGTGCATGCTATGCTATTGTTCTTGCCATGTCTAGCTTGCATTTTGTGTATTCTTGATGGTGTAAGCTTAGCTTATCATGACTTGCACCGTAGTGAGTGCATCGAGCTCGTAAACATGCCTACTTGAGTTATGTTTTAGCATGTGCCAGTTTTTACTAAGTCTGAAAACTGATTATGTTTTTGCTATGTTCACATGCTTGCAATTGTATTTTCTGACCCCTTTTGGCTCAAGGTCACTAAGGGACTTTTGTTAAGCTCTTTGAGTAGCTCCATGCCATTCTCTACTTTGCCATGTTCAGGTCCTGTAGCATGTAGTTTTGTTGCTCCTAAGTGGGCTACCTGATCTGAAATTCCAGACAAGTGTTAATTTCACTAAGTCTGAGATCTGTTTGCCATATGCATTTTTGCCATGCTTGTTTGAACCTGTTAATGGATGAATTGGCCGTAGCTCAGTGCTAGACTTTTGTTAAGCATCTTGAATTCATCCCTGCCATGTATTTTGTTGTCATGTTTGGATGCTGTAGCATGTTCATCTCATTGCATTTAGATGCCTACTTGCTGTAAATCGCAGACCGGTGTCATATTTGAATCGCTTGCCATTTCCAAACCGTAACTCCAATTCCGGCGTTCTTTATATCGTTTTCAAGCGATTTCATCTCATCTTTCCAGTGGCACACTTGGTTTTCCAAGTTGAGGCCAGGTTCTTGCATTTCCTGTCATATCTTGCATTTTGCATCCCGCATCGCATCCCGCATAGCATATCATCTTTGCATCATATTGTTTGATCCTTGCACGTGGTTGATTGTGTCCTTTTTGCATGTTTGTCTTGTTTGGGTAGATCCGGGAGACGAGTTCGCTAACGAGGAGCCCGTTGAGTTTGCTTTCGAGGATCCAGTCAACTCTGACAACTGTGCAGGCAAGATGATCATACCCTCGAAATCACTACTATCTTTGCTATGCTAGTTTGCTCGCTCTTTTGCTATGCCAATGCTACGATGCCTACCACTTGCTTTCAAGCCTCCCAAATTGCCATGCCAAACCTCTAACCCACCATGTCCTAGCAAACCATTGATTGGCTATGTTACCGCTTTGCTCAGCCCCTCTTATAGCGTTGCTAGTTGCAGGTGAAGATTGAAGGTCGTTCCTTGTTGGAACATTTATTTACTTGTTGGGATATCATTATATTATCTTGTTATCTTAATGCATCTATATACTTGGTAAAGGGTGGAAGGCTCGGCCTCTCGCCTAGTGTTTTGTTCCACTCTTGCCGCCCTAGTTTCCGTCATATCGATGTCATGTTCCCGGATTTTGCGTTCCTTACGCGGTTGGGTTATAATGGGAACCCCTTGACAGTCCGCCTTGAATAAAACTCCTCCAGCAATGCCCAACCTTGGTTTTACCATTTGCCACCTAGCCTTTTCCCTTGGGTTTCATGGACTCAAGGGTCATCTTATTTTAACCCCCCCCCCCCAGGCCAGTGCTCCTCTGAGTGTTGGTCCAACCTAGAGCACCGTGCGGGGCCGTCCCTTGGCAACTTGGGTTACGTTGGCTCCCGTACGCTTAGCTTATCCGGTGTGCCCTGAGAACGAGATATGTGCAGCTCCTATCGGGATTTGTCGGCACAGCGGGTGGTGTTGCTGGACTTGTTTTACCATTGTCGGAGTTGTCTTGAAGAACTGAGATACCGAGTCTGATCGGAACGTCTTGGGAGGAGGTCTATTCCTTCGTTGACTGTGAGAGCTTGTCATGGGCTAAGTTGGGACTCCCCTGCAGGGATTTGAACTTTCGAAAGACGTGCCCGCAGTTATGGGCAGATGGGAATTTGTTAATGTCCGGTTGTAGATAACTTGAAACTTAACTTAAGTAAAATGAATCAACTGGGTGTGTTACTGTGATGGCCTCTTCTCGGCGGAGTCCGGGAAGTGGACACGGTGTTGGAGTAATGTTTGCGCAGGTTGTTCTCTAGTTTCTCGCTCGCGCTTTGCCTCCTCTTCTCGCTCTCTTTTGCGAACAGGATAGACACCACATTTGCTAGTCGCTTGCTGCAGCTCCACATATTTACCTTGCCTTACCTATAAGCTTAAATAGTCTTGATCGCAAGGGTGCGAGATTGCTGAGTCCCTGTGGCTCACAGATTACTATTACACCAGATGCAGGGCCTGATGATTCTGCTCCAGGAGACGCGCTTGAGCTCAAGTGGGAGTTCGACGAGGACTCTCAATGTTACTATGTTTCCTTTCCTGATGATCAGTAGTGGTGCCCAGTTGGGGGTGAATGGGACCGTTGTCGCATGTTGGGTTCTCTTTTATTTTGGCGCCGTAGTTGGGCCATGAGTGTTTGGATGATGTAATGTTATTTATGTACTTGATTGACGTGGCGAGTGTAAGCCAACTATGTTATCTCCCCTTTATGATTTATATTACATGGGATGTTGTGAAGATTGCCTAACTTGCGACATATGCCTTCAATGCGATTATGCCTCTAAGTCATGCCTCGACACGTGGGAGATATAGTCGCATCGAGGGTGTTACAATCACGACCTAGGTGCAAGCAGATTGGTGGAAAAGAAGAATATTTCTCTCTTCTAAACACAACATTTAATCACAGTAGTTAAGAGGATGCCTTATTAGCTACCCATGCAGGCCATCGTAATTCATAGCATGCAAAGCGCTTTTATTTCTTGCCTAATAACCGCATGGACGTGCTGCATGCATTGGTCCTTGCCCGAGCAAAAAAAAGGGAGGAAAGGGGTTTCCACGGGAGATAACGAGGCAGAGGTGGAAGCGCTCACTGGAGTTATTTATTTTGCTTCCCCTGGTTTCCTGACATCACGGTCCCACACCATTGTCAATCTATGTAGTACTAGTCAATAAACGAGAGAATTGCACAAGAAGCGGCCGACAGCTGGGACCAAGCAGCTCGAGCAGTATTTGTGTTTTTGAGGTGTGAGCACTGTAGAGTTTTTCGATGTTTAGCCCAGATATTAATTTTTCTCCTCTGAACAACAACGAAAACATCGCTGCAGGTATTAACTGGGTGGGCTGTGGCCCGTCTAGCCCAGGCCAGATATCCAGCCCAGATATTGATTTTTTTCAAGCTGAAAATGGCTAGCCCAGCTATACTTTTTTTAGGAATACCCAGGCAAGGTCAAGTTGTTATTCTCCGCCCTGCTGGGCTGCAAATCTTTCCTAGGAGGGATGCATTAGGCTTAACAAGAAAATGGGCTTTAAGAAATAATAAATGGGATGTAATTATAAAAACTGGGCAGTAACTATAAAAAATGCATCAAACACGTGATTACTTTATAAAATATTATTTTTGGATATTGAAAATTTTAATTTCATTAATTGTTGCAAGCGCAATATTTCATTGGATTTTTACGTAATATAAAATTATATTGAAATTGTATTTAATCCGACTAGAAATTTTGGGATAAAAATATTTCGGATCCCATCAAAATGTGGGAAATTTTATTGAATTCTGTTTTGAACGGTTGGTTGAAATGGGATGTACTTTTACCAAACTGTAAATGGGCTGTAGTAAATTCCATTAGAATTCAAAAATGGGCTACACATTCTTACAAATCTCAAATGGGCTATAAGTTCTCTGCCACACATGTCACACCCTAGCTAGTTCAAGCATTAGAGTGTGCATCATGTTTAAATTTATCTTAAATTTGAAATGGGGATGACAGAACCCCCAGCACCCCCCCCCCTGGAACAACTAGGGTTTACTAAAAACTTTTTCAATGAACCTGAAACTCCCTCCTAAAAAGCCCACCCTTTTTGTTTTGGGTTAAAACCTTTGACAAAAATGGTGCACATTTTTCTAGGACATCTTAAGGTCATTGGATTAATTCTTATAGTATTTGCATTTGGGCATTTAAATGCTATAAAATATTTTAAATGCTCAAATAATCATAAACTAAAATGTTTGCTGTTGGATATATTCTAAGCAGTAGCCATGATTAATTTTATGATTTATGGAAATGCCCTGGCATTTTTAATAAAGCCCTGAAGTTACAGAAATAATAGAATAAATGAAAAACAGAAAAGGAGAGAGAGAACAGAGACTTACCTCGCGCAGCCCACCTAGCCCACCAGCTCGGCCCAGTCCACTGGCCCCTGCCAATCGTCCTCCTCCTCTCGCCGGGAGGACGAGCAGCGCGTGGCCGGCGCCCGCGGCCACACGCCGGCCACCTCCTGCTTCCGCCGACGCCCCGGACGCGCCTATGAGTGCCACACACTCCCCCACGTCCCCCTCTCATTCTCCCCACTCTCCCTGTGGCCCTCTCCCCCTCTCTGGCTCTCTCCCCATTCCCTGCCGAGTGCAGCCGTCGCCGCCGACAAGCTCCACCGCAGCCACCGCCATCCACTCGTTGCCTCGCCGTGCCAAGAAGCTCCGCCGTCATCCACTGCTTCGCCTCGACCCATCCTCGAGCGCTCGCTCGCCTCGAAGACGCTGCACCGAGCTCGTCTTCAACCTCGTTCGCCGGAGATCCCCCTCGCCGCCCCGCTCGCTCCAGCTCTTCCCGGAGCTCGCCGTTCGCTCCCCTGCAACCGCAGTGAGCTACTGATCTTCTCCCCCTCTCCGTGCTAGCTCTCGTGCACCGTACGCGCCGCCTCGAGATCGCCCGAACGCGCCGTCGTGGAGCTCGTCGTCTATGAGGCTCCGGCCATGCCACGGCCACGCCACTTAGTCCACTAACCTCACCACGTCTCCAGGAGTCTAACGCACCTTACCACGCGCCTCGCCATGCCCCGCAGCCTCGGTTCCGAGCTCACCCGAGCTCCGGTCGCCGCCAAGGTCGACGCTGGTGACGTTTCCGGCCACCCCAGCTCCACCCACTGCCACCACTCGACGTGGCTCACTCCCCGCATCACGTAGATGGTCTCCGCCGTCCTTTTGGTCACCGGAGTGCAAAACCCGCACCCCTCCGCCATCCCTGGCCTTGCCGGCGACGAGCCCCGAGTCAACTCCAGCGAGTTTGACTGGGTTGACCCCAGTTTGAATTCCCCTGACTCACTAACATGTGGGCCCGAGGCCACTAATTAAACTAGATTAGTATTAGTTTAACACTAACTAAATTTAGTTAGTTAGTTAACACTGACAGATGGGACCCATAGGTCAGTGTTGACCTGGACCGCCTTAGTTGACCGCTGACGTCACACTGACGTCAGGCTGACGCGGTAAATCCTTTTCTGGATTTATTCTTTAATAGGAAATTCCAGAAAATAGCCAAAACTTCTAAAAATCATAGAAAATCAACCATAGCTCCAAATCAAACAAATTATATATGAAAAATGATCAAAAAAATTCAATCTATCCATCTGTAATGGTTTCATGCATGACAAAACAAGTTAACCTTGCTGTTTAAGCAAAATAAGATAATGCACTAATAAGGCTATGTTAAATGAGCTAACATTTGAATCTTTGATTCAAATGAGTTCATTCCTTTCTGTTTTAGCTTGCATTAGGCCAAGACACTTTCATTTTGCCATGTCATAGCATGCATCATATTGTTGCATATTTTCATGTGTTGATTATGTTCGGTGTGTCTTTCATGGTAGGTTCTGCCTCCGAGGATAACCCCGAGTATCCGTCTGAAGGGCAGTACCCTACTACCACTACATCAGGCAAGCAACCCATTGATCATTCCGATACAAACCCATGTTCTCGCTTCTGCTCTTGTTTACTGCATTAAGACAACGCGAGTCAAACTGCTGTGTGCTATGGTAGTTGAACCCTTATCCTCTGCATGACATGTCATTGCCACAGTAACTAGATGAAACCCACTAGCATGTGTAGGAGTTGATTGAGCCATGTGTGTGTTTCCTACCTTGCTATGCCTGCTATGCTTAGAGTTGTGTCACGTCTGGTTCATCTGGGTGATGGGCTAGAGTGGAATGATTATGTCGGTAATGTGAGGGATGTGTTGAACATGATTTGGTGAAGGTATCGATGAGAGGCCATGTAGGAGTACATGGTGGGTTGTTTCATTGAGACCGTCCATAAGAACTGAGATCTGTATGCGTGATTTAAGATTCAGCTACTACCACACATTGGGCCCTGAAGTATGACCCTGCTCGACTTACGGACCCCTCTCGTCCTCTGTCCAGGAGTTTCAACTAGTTTCTGGTGTTTGTAGGTTATGTGTTGGTGGCCGTGCGTAGCGCTGACCCTAGGGGTGGGCTATGATGCGGTAGATACACCGTGGCATGGTGTACCGAGTCGCCCGTTTGGTGTCTCGGGAACCCTGCACACATCGTTTGGGGCCGTTGAGGACACCCCGGCTAGATCTCCTTGCGGATGGAACCTGAATAGGCGATAAACCTGGACTAGAGACTTGTGAGGTTAGTCAGGTCGTGGTCTACACCCATGTCGGCTTTTGCTTGAAGTCAGCACATGTCGTGTGCAGACTCTAAGTGGTGGAAACATGTATGACGAAGTACACCCCTTCAGGGTATAAAACTATTCGAATAGCCGCGTCCGCGGTAAAGGACTACTTGGTTGCCTATACAGTTCATAGACAAGCTAATGGATACTACTAAAAGACTCAAGATAAGTGTGAGTATCGAGGATGGCCCTCTCGTAGGATGATGAGGGAGGATCCCCGGTGGAGTATTGTGTTGGTGAGTAGTGGACTCGTGTGCGAAAACTATTTTTACTAGTGGAGTTCCGTAGGATAGCTTAGCCAAGAGTTAAAGCTAGCTTGCTGCAATAACCCCACCACATTCTTGAGAATGAGCATGTATAGTAGGTTCTGATGTAAGACTTGTTGAGTACCTTTGTACTCATGTTTGCTTAATTACTGTTTTCAATAGACAACACTGCCCCCTTCGATGGGTTTTATGTAGACCTTGATGTCGATGAGTGACTAGCCACCCAGGTGGTGATCCTGGCCATGGAGGGCCCTATGTAGATAGACAGGCTTCGAGAAGCCTTCTTGCTTTCTAGTGTTTGTACTCAGACTATTTGCTTCCGCGTGTGCTTGTATGCTTGTATGACTTGAGTGTCGGGTCATGTGACCCCTATCTGTATGAACATGTTATGTATGGCTCTCTAGAGCCTTTAAATAAAGTACTTGAGTTGTAGAGTTTTGTTGTGATGCCATGTTGTATGTACTCATATCGGGCATATTGTGTGCATGATTGAAATGCTTGGTATGAGTGGGATCCGACAATCTGGTTGTTTATCCTTGGCAGCCTTTCTTATGGGGAAATGTAGTCTAGTGTTCCTCAAGCCATAGTAGTCCGCTATAGCCCGGTTCACCGGAGTCCTGCTAGCCCAGCACTACTGCTCAGGACACTTGACTGGCCGACATGTGTTTCACTTCGTTCCTATGTCTGTCCCTTCGGGGAAATGTCACACGGTGACATCCGGAGTCCTGCCTAGCCTGCTACAGCCCGGGTTCCCCACAGTCCTGTTAGCCCAGTGCTACAGTCCAGATTCACTCGCTGATGACCGACATGCTCGATGTGATTCATGTATGCCTGTCTCCATAGGTCTGCGCCGCTTTGGGTTCACGACTAGCCATGTCAGCCCGGGTTCTCTGTCATATGGATGCTAGAGACACTATCATATACGTGGGCCAAAAGGCGCAAACGGTCCCGGGCCATGGTAAGGCGACACCCGTGGGGATACCGTGCGTGAGGCCGCAATGTGATATGAGGTGTTACCGGCAAGATCGATGTGACTTGGAATCAGGGTCCTGACATCACACTTCTGGCCTTACTAAGTTGACGCGTCCCCTAAAAAACAGAGTTGACGCGTATGCAAGGCTTTGTCAACTTATAGTCAACACACGGTTCTAGCAGCAGTGGCCGTTGGATGTCCATCCAACGGATGCCGTGCTTCTTCTTCAATCTCGGACATTCTAGCTTCACCCGCCCAAAAACTGATTCCTCCCCCTGACATCTGGGGCGCACCGTTTCGGAAGCTGACCTGTGGGCCTACTAAGTTGACGTACCAAGGGCTTTGTCAACTTAGTCAATATAAACGATTCTAGCTGCAGTGACCGTATGATGTCCATCCAACGGCCGTAGTGCTTCTTCAACCTCTGGTCTTCTTGCTCCAGCCGCCCAAAGCAGCGCCGGTCGTGCTGCCTGCTCCTGCCTCCTGTGGCCGGTTGTGCTGCCGTGGAGGCCTCACCGCCCCCTACTATTCCCACCGCTGGCCAGGCCCTGCGGCGACGGCAGCCTCACACCGCAGCCAAATGAGTGAACCCTCATACTCCTCTCCGCATGAGCATCCACTGCCGCGTCTTCACCGGCTCCGCGTCGTCCCCTTCCTAGGCCTCGCCATCGTCCACCGCCCTAGTGCTCTCAGCGTGGCGTGGTCAACGTGGAAGGAACGACTTCCGTCAGACGTGGACTGTACGTGGAGAGGCTAACAGCTGGGTCCACGGCGGCAGCAAGGAAGTGCCTCCTTATTACACAGAAAATAATGATTCCTCCACCTGACAGCAGGGACCCACCGGACGGGCCACCAGTATTTTGTGAAAAAAATTGTTTCCCCCTGACTACTGGGACCCACCGGACGGGCCACCGTATTTAGCGAAAAAACGTCCCCCTCGCTGTCAGCTCAGACCCACCGGAAGTGCCTCCTTATTACGCACAAAAAAAATGAATACTCCCCGTATTTAGCTGGGACCCACCTTGCTGGGAGGCTGACTTGTGGGCCTACTAAGTTGACGGGGACAAAGGGCTTTATCAACTTAGTCAATATGAATGATTCTAGCTCCAGTGACCGTATGATGTACATCCAACGGTCGTAGTGCTTCTTCAACCTCCGGTCTTCTTGCTCCAGCCGCCCAAAGTAGCGCCGGTCGTGCCGCATGCTCCTGCCTCCCGTGGCCGGTTGTGCTCCTGAAGAGGCCTCACCACCCCTACTATTCCCACCGCTGGCCAGGCCCTGCGGCGATGGCAGCCTCACACCGCAGCCGAACCAGTGAACCCTCGTAGTCCTCTCCGCGCAGGCTTCCACTGCCGCTTCGTCCCCTTCCTAGGCCTCACCGTCGTCCACCACCGTGGTGCTCTCCGCACGGCGTGGTCAACGTGGTCAAGGAACGACTTCCATCGAAAGAGTATTGTACGTGGAGAGGTTGACAGCTGGGTCCACGGCCACAGCCCAGTTTTTTGTGATTTGCCAAGTAAGTCGCTTTGTCAGGCCTGTTGGGCTGCAAATCTTTCAAGACGAGGAGAGCTTTCATTCAGCTGGCCGAGAAAATGGCCCATCAGTAATGAGAAATGGGTTGTACATTTTTAAAACACATCAAACCGGCAATTAGTTTCAAATATCTTTTTTTTTCATTTCAAGATTTTAAATTACATCAATTTTTATGCATGGAGAATTTGTTGGATTTTATATTGATATACATTTATTTTTAATCAGTTTGAATGTGAGTCGAAATTTCGGGATTAAAAACAGTTCGGACCACACCGAAATATGCAAAATTTCGTATAATTTTTTAAACGTTGCCACAATATGGACTGTAATGCTAACAAAAAGAATATGGGCTCCAAAAAAACCTTAAGAATTAGCAAATGGGATGTAAATTAGTAGAAATAATGGCAGATGGGTTGTATGTTGTTTTCCACAGATTTGAGGATTTCCTAAAAAAAGGTTGACGCACAAGCACTGACTGTTGGATGTCCATCAAATGGCTGTCATGCTTCTTCAATCTCTGCTTTTCCTGCTCCAGCTGCTCAAACAAGCACCGGCAGGACTGCCTGCTCCCTCCTCCTCGCGGCCGGCTGTGCTGCCGCGCAGGCCTCACCGCCCGACCGTACTCCCATCGCTGGCCTAGCCATCCCTCTACTCACCCACACCTGATGTTATTCTCCAGCGACGGCAGACGAACCAGTAAACCCTCATACAGTCATACTCCACTCCGCATGGGAAACAACTGTCGAGTCTTCCCTGCCTCCGTGTCGTCCCCTTCCTAGGCCTCACCGCCGTCCACCGCCCTGGTGCTCTCGGCGCGGCGTGGTCAACATGGTCAAGGAACAACTTCCATCAGACGTGGACTGTACATGGAGAGGCTGACAGCTGGGTCCACGGCCGCAGCAAGGAAGTGCCTCCTTATTACGTGGAAAATAATGATTCCTCCACCTGACAGCTGGGACCCACCGGACGGGCCACTGTATTTTGCAAAAAAAACGTTTCCCCCTAACTGCTGGGACCCACTAGCTACATCTTCGCACGCAAGGAAGTGCGTCCGGACAAAACAAAATGATTCACCCCTTGACTGCTGGGACCCGCCAGCTACATCTTCACAGGCAAGGAAGTGCCTGACAGTCGGGACCCACCTGGTCGAAGCGTACATAGCATTGTCATTCTGATCGCGAACATGTACGTACATACTGGTCGATGTAGAGGCGCGTACGTGTCGTAGTAGAGGCGCGCACGTAGAATGTACACGTACGTACAGCAGCCAGGGTGCAAGAAAGAAAAATACGGCCACGTATGTGTACATACGGGTGGGGTCTCAAACGCCTGCTCGCGCATACGTACGGCCAGGGCTCGTGTACATGGCTGGGTCGGAACAGAGAAACAGCATCATCGTCGTGTTCATGGGGAGGCAACGGAATGCGTCGTGTTCATGGGGAGGCAACAGAATGTGTCATGTTCATGGGGAGGCAACGAAACGCGTGGGAGCCAACCGGCTGGGTCAGAACGGAATGCGTGGTGGTGTTCATCGGGTGGGCTTGGACGGAACAGGCGATGGAAACGAGGCCTGGCGTACCGCATAACGGAGGAAACGGACCTCTTACGTTCGGAATGGGGTCCTGTTGATCGAGAGGGGTCTGCCGTACCGCAAAATGGAGGAAACGGACCTCCTACGATCAAAACGGGGGTCCTGTTCATTGGGAGGGGTGTGGCGTACCGCAAAACGGACGAAACGGACTTGTGTTGGAGCGCTACGGTCGAAACAGGGGTCCTATTCATCGGGAAGGGTGTGGCGTACCGCAAAACGGGACTCCACGGGATACTGTTCATCTTCACCGTCGACCCCCTCCAGCCTCCACGAGCTACTGTTCATCCACCGTCGACCTCCTCCAGCCTCCACCTGCGACTGTTCATCCACGGGCTCCTATTCATCCAGCCTCCACCGCGCGCTACTCCACCGGCTACTGTTCAACCAGCCCTCTCCACGGGCTCCTGTTCAACCACGCCTCCACGGGCTACTGTTCATCCTGCCCTCCACCATCTACTGTTCATCCTGCCCTCCACGGGGTGGTCCTGTTCATCCAGCCCTCCACGGGGTCCTGTTCATCCAGCCCCAACCGACTCGATCGATCGGGGTCCTATTCATCCAAAGGCAACACCACGGGGTCCTGTTCATCCACCCCCACCGGGAACTGTTCATCCACCCCCCCCGGCAACGCTCACTATTCATCCAGAGGCAGCATCGATCGGCTTCAGTTAGCAGCAGTAGCGAAGGAATCGCTCAATCGGGTGTGTCTTTTTTTGTAGTGTTGATTGGAAATTCATTGAGGAAAATGAGGATCACTTCTCTGGTGTATATGACAGCTTCAAGGCATGTGGAGTCGATGAGTTTGTGGCTCAAAAGCTCACAAAGTGGAATGATGAGCTTATTATGCAGTTCTACTCCACAACTCATTTCTACCCATATGGAAGGATTGTCTGGATGTCTGAAGGTACTAGGTACCAGTCAACAGTTGTAGAATAGGCAAAACTGATCGATGCTCCTGAGGAGAATGAAGATGACTTGGATGTCTATGCCAAGAAGAAGAAGGATCACAACACCATGGCACATATGTACAAAGAGATCCCAGATGCTGCTCTTGAGACACATAAGTTTGGATCAGTACATTACCTTGTGTCAGGCTTGCCAACAATCAACTGGATCCTCAGGTACACTCTCTTGCCAAAGTCAGGTGATCACAATATGATCAGAGGCCATGCAATTAACCTGCTTCACATATTTGATGTGCCTCAAAAGTTCAAAGTCATGAGCCTAATTGTGGAAACCATAAAGAGAACAGCTGCAGATCAGAAGAGAAGTTGTGGGTATGCCCCGCAGATCTAGGAGCTAATCAACTCCAAGATGGGCACTGGCACATATCTCTTGGACAAGGAACATATGCCCATCTACCCAGACTTTGAGGACAACACTATGGTGATGGATGAGAATGAACCATCTTCTGTGCAAGCACAAGCAAAGATGGAGAAGGCAAGGGCTGAAAAGGCTGCAAAGATGCCAACCACTGATGAGGCATCTCAGTACCTTCAGAAGAGCAAGCAAAATTAGCTTGGCTACTTGATTGCCTCCACTTTGAGGATTGAGAAGGGATTGGCCACCCTGACTCAAAACCAGGAGAGCTTGGAGAGGATCGTGGAGCAGAAGTTCTATGATTTAGATGTGAAGGTCACTGAGATCCAGTCAGTTGTTGAGGAACTTCAGGATGAAGTGCAGGAGAAGAAGGGCAAGTCTACCACTGATGCTTTTGCTAGAGTTCCCAGAGGACAGAGATCTGCTGCAGTGCCTGTTACAGACACCAGAGCAACTTCATCTGCACCAGCTACAACTTCAGTGCCACCAGCTCCAGCACCCACTCCACCAGCTCCATCTACATCAACAGATGCTTTCATCCTTAGAGTTTTATCTACACCACCATCTGAAGACCAAGCTTGAGAGTTGATCTAGCACTATGCATTTTTATGAACTTTTTGGTAACTTGTTGCCAAAGGGGGAGAAAATGTATAGATCATAGGCTTCAAGAGAGAGTGTTGCTTTTTATTCTCTCCCATTTGGTGGTTGAACTTGGTTTATTTGCTTGTTCGAGATACTTTATGCTTGTGTGTGATACTTGGATGATCATGTGTTTGATCATATGCTACCTTAATGCTTGTTGGATGACATTATCCCTTTATATCCCCATATGATCATTCACTTTGCTTGGTGATGAGTGCATATATTTAATTATTATCATTTTGAGTGCTCCACCAAGATGTATGTGACGTGGAAGAGTAACCCATGATCCTAACTCATTGTGCATTTGCAGTCCAAAGCAAATCTTAAACTATGCACAAATTTAGGGGGAGCTCTTGCTTTTCACATACTTCTCAAAGTGACAATGGTTTTCATTCTTATTATCATTTGTTGAAGCTTTGATCTATATGTTGTCATCAATTACCAAAAAGGGGGAGATTGAAAGTGCAACTATCCCTAGGTGGTTTTGGTAATTCCTAACAACATATAGCTCATTGAGCTAATGCCATTTCAAGATTAATATCTCAGGAAAGCTTAATGATTGGCATGGCATGGATGAGAAAAGTGCACCCCTCAAAATGATAAGGACAAAAGGATTGTCTCAAGCTCAAAGCTCAAGACTCTACATTTTCTATTTTAGTGATCCAAGGTCACATTGAGTCTAGAGGAAAAGCCAATACTATCAAGGAGGGATGAGGTGTTGCTTAATGAGGCTCTTGCTCAAAATGCTTAGTGATATGCTCCAAAACCCTCAACTACTTTCTCACATCCACATATGACCTAAACAAAAAGTCAAACTCGGCCCCACCGATTCTTTCTATCCGGCTCCACCGAGTTCAAATGTCATAGCCACTGCTACAAACCCTAGGCAAATCGTTCTCACCGACAGGGATCTCGGTCTCACCGAGATGGGATTGTAGTCTCTCTGTTTCCCTTCGTATCGGTCCCACCGAGATGAGCGATCGGTCCCACCGAGATTGCAATGTAAACTCTCTGTTTCCCTTTTGTAACATTTTGGTCTCACCGAAATGAGCGAATCGGTCCCACCAAGTTTACCTAACCAACTCTCTGGTTAGCTTATTACCAAAATTGGTCTCACCGAGTTTGTGCAATCGGTCTCACCGAGATTACGTTATGCCCTAACCCTAACCATGTCGGTCCTACCGAGTTGCATGTCGGTCCCACCGAAAACCCTAACGGTCACTAGCTTTGCTGAATCGGTCTGACCCAGTTTATCAATTCGGTCCCACCGAGATTGGCAAGTTGTGTGTAATAGTTAGATTTTGTGTGGAGGCTATATATACCCCTCCACCTCCTCTTCATTCATGGAGAGAGCCATCAGAACGAACCTACACTTCCAACTTACCCATTTCTGAGAAAGAACCACCTACACTTGTGTTGAGGACAAGATATTCCATTCTTACCATATGAATCTTGATCTTTAGCCTTCCCCAAGTTGCTTTCCACTCAAATCTTCTTTCCACCAAATCCATATCCTGTGAGAGAGATTTGAGTGTTGGGGAGACTATCATTTGAAGCACAAGAGCGAGGAGTTCATCATCAACACACCATTTGTTACTTCTTGGAGAGTGGTGTCTCCTAGATTGGCTAGGTGTCACTTGGGAGCCTCCGACAAGATCGTGGAGTTGAATCAAGGAGTTTGTAAGGGCAAGGATGTCAACTACTTCGTGAACATCTACCGCTAGTGAGGCAAGTCCTTCGTGGGCGATGGCCATGGTGGGATAGACAAGGTTGCTTCTTCGTGGACCCTTTGTGGGTGGAGCCCTCTGTGGACTCGCGCAGCCGTTACCCTTCGTGGGTTGAAGTCTCCATCAACGTGGATGTACGATAGCACCACCTATCAGAACCACGACAAAAACATCTGTGTCTCCTATTGCATTTGAATCTTCCAAACCCCTCCCTTTACATTCTTGCAAGTTGCATGCTTTACTTTCCGCTGCTCATATACTCTTTGCATGCTTGCTTGAATTGTGTTAAGATTGCTTGACTTGTCCAAAGTTGCTAAAATCTGCCAAGAACTAAAATTGGGAAAAGGATAAGTTTTTATTTGGTCAAGTAGTCTAATCACCCCCCTCTAGACATACTTTCGATCCTACAAGGGGGCGCGCCTACCTCCCCCAGGCGCGCCCTCCACCCTCGTGGGCCCCCTGTTGCTCCACCGACGTACTTCTTCCTCCTATATATACCTACGTACCCCCAAACGATCAGATACGGAGCCAAAACCCTAATTCCACCGCCATAACTTTCTGTATCCACGAGATCCCATCTTGGGGCCTGTTCCGGAGCTCCACCGGAGGGGGCATCGATCACGGAGGGCTTCTACATCAACACCATAGCTTCTCCGATGAAGTGTGAGTAGTTTACCTCAGACCTACGGGTCCATAGTTATTAGCTGGATGGCTTCTTCTCTCTTTTTGGATCTCAATACAAAGTTCTCCCCCTCTCTTATGGAGATCTATTCGATGTAATCTTCTTTTTGCGGTGTGTTTATTGAGACCGACGAATTGTGGGTTTATGATCAAGTTTATCTATGAACAATATCTGAATCTCCTCTGAATTCTTTTATGTATGATTGGTTATCTCTGCAAGTCTCTTTGAATTATCAGTTTGTATTGTATTGTTGCCATCGAGGATAACAAGATGGGGTTTTCATCATATTGCATGAGTTTATCCCTCTACATCATGTCATCTTGCTTAAGGCGTTACTCTGTTCTTATGAACTTAATACTCTAGATGCATGCTGGATAGCGGTCGATGTGTGGAGTAATAGTAGTAGATGCAGCCAGGAGTCGGTGTACTTGTCTTGGACGTGATGCCTATATACATGATCATAACTAGATATTCTCATAACTATGCTCAATTCTGTCAATTGCTCAACAGTAATTCGTTCACCCACCGTAAAATACTTATGCTCTCGAGAGAAGCCACTAGTGAAACCTATGGCCCCCGGGTCTATCTTCATCATATTAATCTTCCAATACTTTGTTATTTACTTTGCTTTTATTTTACTTTGCATCTTTATCATAAAAATACCAAAAATATTATCTTATCATATCTATCAGATCTCACTCTCGTAAGTGACCGTGTAGGGATTGACAACCCCTTATCATGTTGGTTGCGAGGATTTATTTGTTTTGTGCAGGTGCGAGGGACTAGCGCGTAGCCTCCTACTGGATTGCTACCTTGGTTCTCAAAAACTAAGGGAAAAACTTACGCTACTCTGCTGCATCACCCTTTCCTCTTCAAGGGAAAACCAACTCAAGTGCTCAAGAGGTAGCAGTGTGAAGTTGAGTAAAGACTCAAAACCCAACCACATCAGAAAATAGAAAGGGAATGAAAAATCATTCCCTATGCCTTAGTCATAGGTTCTATAAAGTATGCTATGCTGTTTACCAGTCCTATTGTATACCTTAGCATGACTCTGGCAAGGGAGTACAATAGTGATCTAGGAGTAGATCACTGGACAGCGGTCAAAATTATCCTTAGAGGACTAAGGAAATATTTCTCGGTTATGGAGGTGATAAAAGAGTTCGTCGTAAAGAGTTATGTCGATGCAATCTTTTTACATCGATATAGATGACTCTAAGTCTCGACCTGGATACATATTGAAAGTGGGAGCAATTAGCTAGAGTAGCTCCGTGCAGAGCATTGTAGACATAGAAATCTACAAAATACATACATATCTGAATGTGACAGACCCGTTGACTAAACTTCTCTCACAAGCAAAACATGATCACACCTTAGTACTCTTTGGGTGTTGATCACATGGCGATGTGAACTAGATTATTGACTCTAGTAAAACCTTTTGGGTATTATTCACATGGTGATGTGAACTATTGGTGTTAAATCACATGGCGATGTGAACTAAATTATTGACTCTAGTGCAAGTGGGAGATTGAAGGAAATATGCCCTAGAGGCAATAATAAAGTTGTTATTTATATTTCCTTATATCATGATAAATGTTTATTATTCATGCTATAATTGTATTAACCGGAAACTTAGTACATGTGTGAATACATGGACAAACAGAGTGTCACTAGTTTGCCTCTACTTGACTAGCTCGTTGAATCAATGATGGTTATGTTTCCTAACCATAGACATGAGTTGTCATTTGATTAACGGGATCACATCATTAGAGAATGATGTGATTGACTTGACTCATCCGTTAGCTTAGCTCGATGATCGTTTAGTTTGTTGCTATTTCTTTCTCCATAACTTATACATGTTCCTATGACTATGAGATCATGCAACTCCCGAATACCGGAGGAACACTTTTGTGTGCTACCAAATGTCACAACGTAACTGTGTCATTATAAAGGTGCTCTACAGGTGTCTCCAATGGTGTTTGTTGAGTTGGCATAGATCGAGATTAGGATTTGTCACTCCAAGTATCGGGGAGGTATCTTTGGGCCCTCTCGGTAATGCACATCACTTAAGCCTTGCAAGCATTGTGACTAATGAGTTAGTTGTGGGATAATGCATTACGGAACGAGTAAAGAGAGTTGCCGGTAACGAGATTGAACTAGGTATTGAGATACCGACGATCGAATCTCAGGAAAGTAACATACCAATGACAAAGGGAACAACGTATGTTGTTATGCGGTTTGACTGATAAAGATCTTCGTAGAATGTGTTGGGGCCAATATGAGCATCCAGGTTCCGCTATTGGTTATTGACCAGAGATGAGTCTCGGTCATGTCTACATAGTTGTCGAACCCGTAGGGTCCACACGCTTAACATTCGGTGACGATTGGTATTATGAGTTTATGTGTTTTGATGTACCGAAGGTAGTTCGGAGTCCCGGACGAAATCGGGGACATGACGAGGAGTCTCGAAATGTTTGAGACGTAAAGATCGATACATTAGAAGGCTATATTCGGACATCGGAAAGGTTCTGAGTGGTTCGGGTATTTATCAGAGTACCGAGTTATGGGAATTTGCCGGGGAGTATATGGGCCTTATTGGGCTTTAGGGGAGAGAGAGAGGGGCTGCCTAGGGCAGGCCGCGCGCCCCCCAAGGCCTAGTCCGAATTGGACTAGGGGGAGGGGCGGCGCCCCCTCCTTCCTTCTCTTCTCTCTTCCCCTTCCTTCTCTCCTACTCCTAATGCTTGTAAGGGGGGAATCCTACTCCCGGTGGGAGTAGGACTCCCCTGGGCGCGCCATAGTAGAGGGCCGGCCCTCCCCCTCCTCCACTCCTTTATATACGAGGGAGGGGGCACCCCATGGACACACAAGTTGATCTATTGATGTTTTAGCCATGTGCGGTGCCCCCCTCCACCATAATCCACCTTGGTCATATCGTAGCGGTGCTTAGGCGAAGCCCTATTCCGGTTGCATCATCATCACGCCGTCGTGCTGACGAAACTCTCCCTCGAAGCTCTACTGGATCGTGAGTTCGCAGGACGTTACCAAGCTGAACGTGTGCAGATCGCGGAGGTGCCGAATGATGTCTACTACACAACCCTCTTCTTGTAGACGTTGTTGGGCCTCCAAGTGTAGAGGTTTGTAGGACAGTAGGAAATTTCCCTCAAGTGGATGACCTAAGGTTTATCAATCCGTAGGAGGCGTAGGATGAAGATGGTCTCTCTCAAGCAACCCTGCAACCAAATAACAAAGAGTCTCTAGTGTCCCCAACAAACCCAATGCAATGGTAAATTGTATAGGTGCACTAGTTCGGCGAAGAGATGGTGATACAAGTGCAATATGGATAGTAGATAACGGTTTTTGTAATCTAAAAATATAAAAACAGCAAGGTAACTAATGATAAAAGTGAGCACAAACGGTACTGCAATGCTAGGAAACAAGGCCTAGGGTTCATACTTTCACTAGTGCAAGTCCTCTCAACAATAATAACATAATTGGATCACATAACTATCCCTCAACATGCAACAAAGAGTCACTCCAAAGTCACTAATAGCGGAGAACAAACGAAGAGATTATGGTAGGGTACGAAACCACCTCAAAGTTATTCTTTCCTATCAATCCGTTGGGCTATTCCAATAAGTGTCACAAACAGCCCTAGTGTTCGTACTAGAATAACACCTTAAGACACAAATCAACCAAAACCCTAATGTCACCTAGATACTCCAATGTCACCTCAAGTATCCGTGGGTATGATTATATGATATGCATCACACAATCTCAGATTCATCTATTCAACCAACACATAGAACCTCAAAAAGTGCCCCAAATATTCTACCGGAGAGTCAAGACGAAAACGAGTGCCAACTCCTATGCATAGGTCCATGGGCGGAACCCGCAAGTTGATCACCAAAACATACATCAAGTGGATCATAGAATACCCCATTGTCACCACGGATATCCCACGCAAGACATACATCAAGTGTTCTCAAATCCTTAAAGACTCAATCCGATAAGATAACTTCAAAGGGAAAACTCAATCCATTACAAGAGAGTAGAGGAGGAGAAACATCGTAAGATCCAACTATAATAGCAAAGCTCGTGATACATCAAGATCGTACCACCTCAAGAACACGAGCGAGAGAGATAGATCAAACACATAGCTGAGGGTGGACCACTCCCTCCTCGTCATGGAGAGCATCGGTATGATGAAGATGGCCACCCGAGAGGGATTCCCCCTCCGGCAGGGTGCCGGAACGGGTCTAGATTGGTTTTCGGTGGCTACGGAGGCTTCTGGCGGTGGAACTCCCGATCTATTGTTGAAAGGATCGATATAGTTGACTAGAGGGGGTGAATAGGCAACTAACAATTTTTAGCTTTTCTTTAACAATTTAAACTTTGCATCAAATTAGGTTGTCTAGATATGCAACTAAGTGAGCAACCTATATGATGCAACAATGATAAGTACACAAGCAAGCAAGAGATATATAACAAATAAGCTTGCACAAGTAAAGGCACGAGATAACCAAGAGTGGAGCCGGTGGTGACGAGGATGTGTTACCGAAGTTCCTTCCATTTGAAGGGAAGTACGTCTCCGTTGGAGCGGTGTGGAGGCACAATGCTCCCCAAGATGCCACTAGGGCCACCGTATTCTCCTCATGCCCTTACACAATGCGAGATGCCGTGATTCCACTATTGGTGCCCTTGGAGGCGACGACCGAACCTTTACAAACTAGGTTGGGGCAATGTCCACAACTTAATTGGAGGCTCCCAACGACACCACGAAGCTTCACCATAATGGACTATGGCTCCGCGGTGACCTCAACCATCTAGGGTGCTCAAACACCCAATAGTAATAAGATCCGCAAGGGATTAGTGGGGGAATCAAATTTCTCTTGGTGGAAGTGTAGATCGGGGCCTTCTCAACCACTCTCGAGCAAATCAACAAGTTTGATTGGGTAGGGAGTGAAATCGAGTGAAAATGGAGCTTGGAGCAACAATGGAGCTTAGGGTTGGAAGAGGTGGTCAACTAGAGGAAGAAGACACCCCTTATAAAGATGTGGACAAATTCCAACTGTTATCCACCTAACCAGCCCGCGACTTGCGGTACTACTGCCCCTGACCAGCGGTACTAGCATAAGTCCATGCGGTACTTCCGCCCCTGACCAGCGGTACTACCGCAAGGCCAAGCGACACTGCCGTGAGGGACCGCGGTACTACCACAGCAGCAGCAGGAGCTAGGACAGACCTGTAGCACAAGGGCTGAGGGCGGTACTTCCGCAGGCGTGGTACTACCACTCCCCCTTCTGGTACTACCGCAAGGCAGGAAACTCCTAGCCTGGGAAGAGCGTGGATGAATAAAAATACATATGTGCCTACTTCCGCTGGAAAACAGACGATGTAAAAATCCGACACAGTACTACCGCTGAGGAGCGGTACTACCGCCTGGCAGCTGAGCCAGGCCGCGCACGATACTACCGCGCATAGGGTGCGGTACTACCACGGAGGCGCGGATCTAAAAAATTACATCCGCCCCTACTACCACAAAGAAGCGGCACTTGGCCTGGGGGCCACGGTACTACAGCTCCGGAGGAGCGGTACTACTATCATGAGATCATGAGAGATGACAACCTTGTCAAGTCCCAATACCTTAGAAGATGAGGCATCACCCCACTCGACATTGGTGGGCACAGATGGAATCTTGTGCACATCCACCACCAAGTCCTTGCTGCCGGTCATATGATTTGTAGCTCCACTATCGAGCAACCATGATCCCCCACCGGAAGCAAACACCTACAAGAGATCAATGCTTGGTTTTAGGTACCCATTTTGTAATGGGTCCTTTGATGTTAGTAACAAGGGTCTTAGGAACCCAAATAGACCATTCAATGTACTCATGAGGAGAACCAACAAATTTGGCATAAACATGCCCATCACTAGCACGACATAACACATAAGAAGGATTAAAGTCCCCGACTTTGTTGGGAGGGGTGGCATTGCCCTTTTTGACACCGCCACCCTTTGCATTGTTCTTCTTCTCCTTGGAAGCACTCTTTCCCTCCTTCACAAAAGTTTGCTTGAGAGGTGGAGGTCGTTTGGTCTTGTTATCCTTCTTCTTGTTCTTGGGCATGGGTGTGAACCCAATCCCCTCCTTGGCCACAACTTCCTTTTGATTTCTCAAAAGGTCATTTAGGTTCTTCTCACCTTGTATGCATGACACAAGGCCTTTCTCAAGTTGCTCCTTCAACTTAACATTCTCCTCAATAAGATGCACATGCTCACAACAAGGGTTAGTAGCATTTTCATTATCAATTAACACCATACGAGGAAATGTGGCTTTCTCCTTGGTTAGCTTCACTTGGAGTTGATCATGAGACTCCTTGAGGGTAGCATGAACACCCTTCAAGGCTTTGTGAGCCTTGTCGAGAATGTCAAAATCCTCTTTGAGTCTAGCAAGATCAACCCCAAGCTTTGCCTTCTCGGAGTTTAGCACACGAGAAACAACAAGAGCATGATCAAGATCTTTCTTTAATTTAGCATGATCATAGTTGTGAGACTCCTCAAGAGCCAAACGCAGACCACGCTCTTCCTCAAGAGCATTGGAAAGATCCGAAATCTCATCGGCATAGTCATGACTATGCCCCTCCATCTTAGAGATGGTATCTTCGTGAGCCTCGATCATGTCATTGGCTTCACCAAGTTGTTCCAAGAGAGCAACAAAGTGCTTATTGGATTTACCCTTGTGTTTACCGATAAAGGCCTCAAACTCATTCACCTCCACATTAGTTCCCTCATGTTCATCAATGCTATCCGTTGAAGAAGGATGATTAATGATGGTAGTTTTGATATTGGGGGTTACCTTGTTGGTGGCTTTAGCCATGATGCACTTGGCGGTGATGCTCTCATTGGGTGAGTCGAAGAGAGACACCCGTGGAGTCGTCGCAATGGCAATGGAGAACATGGAAACCGACTCACCATCTTCATCATTGTCATCATCCTCATTGTACTCTTCTTGTACCACCAATGCCTTGGGAGGAGTCTTCTTGGTGAAGTTGCTCTTGTTGGGGAACGACTTGGACTTGTCCTCTCGGATGAGCTTACCACCATTGTCTTCCCTCTTATCATAAGGGCACTCTGCAACAAAGTGGCTTACATTGCCACAATTGAAACAAGTCCTCACTCGTTGCTTGCCCTTTGCACCACTTGAATTGTTCTTATTGAAGTTGGGCCTTGAGTTCTTCTTGCTCCAAAATTGCCTTCAAGCAAGGGCCATGTGTTCATGATAGGCATACTTCATATCTTCGAGGTTGCTCTCCTCTTCTTTCTCTTCATCCTCTTCCCTCCATACAAACCTTGGCCTTTAGAGCAAGGTTGGGTTTCTTTACTCTTTGAGAATGAAGTATCGCATTGTCGGCGGTCTTGTCCAAGATGCTCATAGCAATGAACTCATCCAACACATCACTTGAGGACAAGGTGTGGAAGTCCGGCCTTTGACGAATGACAGAGGACATGGCTTTGTGGTAGGGCATCATTGCCTTGAGGAATTTGCACTTGATCCAATTGTCATCAATGTCCTTGCTTCCATGATCTCAGAGCGAGACCGCGAGTTTGGTTACCCTCCGATAGAGCTCACAAGGTTCTTCATCTTCTTTCATTGCAAACTCATCGGCTTCATCTTGCACCACTTCATAGTTGGAGCGTTGAATGCTTGCGCTTCCCGGTAGAGGGAAACCACTTGGCGCCAAGCATCTTTGGCCAAGGAGTAGGGCCGGAGATGAGGAAGGTCTTCGGGTGGGATAGCTTCTTGAATGATGAAGAGAGCATTCTCACTGAATTGATTATCCACGGCTTCTCTAGGAGTGAAGCTGCTTCGGTCATGCGGATAGAAACCTTCTTCAATGATTCTCCAAAGGTTAGTGTTCACATGATTTAAATGACGCTTAAAACGATAGACCCAAGAATCAAATTCTACATTCTTCTCAATCTTAGGGGCCGGGCTAGAATGATTCAAATGAGTGGAAGGGAGAGGTCCACCATAGACAAGTGGAGGTTCCACATGGGCAAAGATGCCAGTGCCACTTTTACCACTAGAAGGAAAGGGCTTTCTCGCTAGTAGCTTCCCCCTTGTTGGAGGTAGAATCCGCCACCTTGTTGGCGGGATCACCCACTTTCAACGGTGCATTGGAAAGTTTGAGCCCTTCTAAGAATTCATTAAACATGCCTTTGACCTCGGTCGTCATGGAGGTTTTCAATGTGTCCAACGCCACATTGAACTCCTCACGAGAGACCACGGTTCCCCCATCTCCCGTAGAAGATACCGGATTTGCACCGGAGTGCTCCTCCTCACCTTCTATGACGTCAACCATACTCTTCGGATGGTAAAGTCCTTACTAAAGAGATGAGGCTCTGATACCAATTGAAAGGATCGATATAGTTGACTAGAGGGGGGTGAATAGGGAACTAACAATTTTTAGCTTTTCTTTAACAATTTAAACTTTGCATCAAAGTAGGTTGTCTAGATATGCAAATAAGTGAGCAACCTATATGATGCAACAATGATAAGTACACAAGCAAACAAGAGATATATCACAAATAAGCTTGCACAAGTAAAGGCACGAGATAACCAAGAGTGGAGCCGGTGGAGACGAGGATGTGTTACCGAAGTTCCTTCCCTTTGAAGGGAAGTACGTTTCTGTTGGAGCGGTGTGGAGGCACAATGCTCCCCAAGATGCCACTAGGGCCACCGTATTCTCCTCATGCCCTCACACATTGCGAGATGTCGTGATTCCACTATTGGTGCCCTTGGAGGCAGCGACCGAACCTTTACAAACAAGGTTGGGACAATCTCCACAACTTAATTGGAGGCTCCCAATGACACCACGAAGCTTCACCACAATGGACTATGGCTCCGCGGTGACCTCAACCGTCTAGGGTGCTCAAACACCCAAGAGTAACAAGATCCGCAAGGGATTAGTGGGGGGAATCAAATTTCTCTTGGTGGAAGTGTAGATCAGGGCCTTCTCAACCACTCCCAAGCAAATCAACAAGTTTGATTTGGTAGGGAGTGAGATCGGGCGAAAATGGAGCTTAGGGTTGGAAGAGGTGGTCAACTAGAGGAAGAAGACACCCCTTATAAAGATGTGGACAAAATCCAACCGTTATCCACCTAAGCAGCCCGCGACTTGCGGTACTACCGCCCCTGACCAGCGGTACTACCGTAAGGCCATGCGGTACTTCCGCCCCTGACCAGCGGTACTACCGCAAGGCCATGCGGCACTACCGTGAGGGACCACGGTACTACCGCAATAGCAGGAGGAGCTAGGACAGACCTGTAGCACAAGGGCTGAGGGCAGTACTGCCGCAGGCACGGTACTACCGCTCCCCCTTGCAGTACTACCGCAAGGAAGGAAACTCCTAGCCTGGGAAGAGCGCGGATGAATAAAAATACATATGTTCCTACTTCCGCTGGAAAACAGACGATGCTAAATTCCGACACGGTACGACCGCTGAGGAGCGGTACTACCGCCTGGCAGCTGAGCTAGGCTGCACGCAGTACTACCGCGGAGGCGCAGATGTAAAAAATTACATCCGCCCCTACTACCGTGAAGAAGCGGCACTTGGCCTGGGGGCCACGGTACTACGGCTCCGGAGGAGCGGTACTACCGTGGGCTCCTGCGGTACTACCGCGCCGAAGTATGGTACTACCGCTGGTGCCTGCGGTACTACCGCTCCAGGGAGCAGTACTACTGCAAGCCCAACATCAGCAACTAGGACCAAGCAAAGAGGATAAACGGAGGATGATCCAATGCGTATGGGAAAGGTGGAGACAAGGAAGAAAACGTGTATGTGATGATTCCACCCGAACCTTTTCGACGCAGACCCCCTCTTAATAATACGGCTTTCCTACGACTCAAATCCTCCAAAAAGAAACGTAGAAAAACGCAGTCTTCAATAGTCTTCAAGGGGCACCAAACCGTCTTGTGCCTAGCGATGAAACATCTTAGAAACTCAAGGTACACGATTAGTCCGCAAAAGCATTGTCATCAATCACCAAAACACCTTAGGGATAAATATGCCCTTACAATTGTGCTCCCCAAAGTTTTTAGGGTATATGGGTATATATGGGAGGAAGAAGTACATCGGTGGATGTTGTCTACTACACAACCTTCTTCTTGTAGACGTTGTTGGGCCTCCAAGTGCAGAGGTTTGTAGGACATAGCAAATTTCCCTCATGTGGATGACCTAAGATTTAACAATCCGTAGGAGGCGTAGGATGAAGATGGTCTCTCTCAAGCAACCCTGCAACCAAATAACAAAGAGTCTCTTGTGTCCCCAACACACCCAATACAATGGTAAATTGTATAGGTGCACTAGTTCGGCAAAGAGATGGTGATACAAGTGGTATATGGATGGTAGATAATGGTTTTTGTAGTCTGAAAATATAAAAACTGCAAGGTAACTAATGATATAAGTGAGCTCAAACGGTATTGCAATGCGTTGAAACAAGGCCTAGGGTTCATACTTTCACTAGTGCAAGTACTCTCAACAATAATAACATAATTGTATCACATAACTATCCCTCAACATGCAACAAACAGTCACTCCAAAGTCACTAATAGCGGAGAACAAACGAAGAGATTATGGTAGGGTACGAAACCACCTCAAAGTTATTCTTTCAAATCAATCCGTTGGGCTATTCATATAAGTGTCACAAACAGCCCTAGAGTTCATACTAGAATAACACCTTAATTAAGACACAAATCAACCAAAACCCTAATGTCACCTAGATACTCCAATGTCACCTCAAGTATCCATGGGTATGATTATACGATATGCATCACACAATCTCAGATTCATCTATTCAACCAACACATAGAACCTCAAAGAGTGCCCCAAAGTTTCTACCGGAGAGTCAAGACGAAAATGTGTGCCAACCCCTATGCATAAGTTCATGGGCGGAACCCGCAAGTTGGTCACCAAAACATACATCAAGTGAATCACGTGATATCCCATTGTCACCACAGATACGCACGGTAAGACATACATCAAGTGTTCTCAAATCATTAAAGACTCAATCCGATAAGATAACTTCACAGGGAAAACTCAATCCATTACAAGAGAGTAGAGGGGGAGGAGAAACATAAGATCCAACTATAATAGCAAAGCTCGCGATACATCAAGATCGTGCCAAATCAAGAACACGAGAGAGAGAGAGAGATAAAACACATAGCTACTGGTACATACCCTCAGCCCCGAGGGAGAACTAATCCCTACTCATCATGGAGAGCACCGGCATGATGAAGATGGCCACAGGAGAGGGATTTCCCCCTCCGACAGGATGCAAGAACGGGTCTAGATTGGTTTTCGGTGGCTACGGAGGCTTCTGGCGGCAGAACTCCCGATGTATTGTGCTCCCCGATAGTTTTAGGGTATATGGATATATATATATAGGCGGAAGAAATACATCAGGGGAGCCACGAGGGCCCCACGAGGGTGGAGGGTGCGCCCCCCTGCCTCGTGCCTTCCTCGTTGCTTCCCTTACGTACACTCCAAGTCTTCTGGGTTGCTTCCGTTCCAAAAATAAGTTCCGTGAAGTTTCAGGTCAATTGGACTCCGTTTGATTTTCCTTTTCTGCGATACTGTAAAACAAGAAAAAATAGAAACTGGCACTGGGCTCTAGGTTAATAGGTTAGTCCCAGAAATCATATAAAATAGCATATTAATGCATATAAAACATCCAAGGTTGATAATATAATAGCATGGAACAATCAAAAATTATAGGTACGTTGGAGACGTATCAGTATCCCCAAGCTTAATTCCTGCTCGTCCTCGAGTAGGTAAATGATAAAAACAGAATTTTTGATGTGGAATGCTACCTAACATATTTATCCATGTAGTTTCTTTATTGTGGCAAGAATATTAAGATCCATATGATTCAAGACAAAAGTTTAATATTGACATAAAAATAATAATACTTCAAGCATACTAACAAAGCAATTATGTCTTTTTCTCAAAATAACATGGCCAAAGAAAGCTATCCCTACAAAATCATATAGTCTGGCTATGCTCTATCTTCACCACAAAAAATATTTAAATCATGCACAACCCCGATGATAAGCCAAGCAATTGTTTCATACTTTTGATGTTCTCAAACTTTTTCAATCTTCACGCAATACATGAGCGTGAGCCATGGACATAGCACTATAGGTGGAATAGAATGGTGGTTGTGGAGAAGACAAAAAGGAGAAGATAGTCTCACATCAAGTAGGCGTATCAATGGGCTATGGAGATGCCCATCAATAGATATCAGTGTGAGTGAGTAGGGATTGCCATGCAACGGATGCACTAGAGCTATAAGTATATGAAAGCTCAACAAAAGAAACTAGTGGGTGTGCATCCAACTTGCTTGCTCATGAAGACCTAGGGCATTTTGAGGAAGCCCATCATTGGAATATACAAGCCAAGTTCTATAATGAAAGATTCCCACTAGTATATGAAAGCGACAACATAGGAGACTCTCTATCATGAAGATCATGGTGCTACTTTGAAGCACAAGTGTTGTAAAAGGATAGTAGCACTGTCCCTTCTCTCTTTTTCTCTCATTTTTTTATTTTTTTATTTGGGCCTTTCTCTCTTTTTTATGGCCTCTTTTTTTCTCTCTTTTTTATTTGGGCTTCTTTGGCCTCTTTTATTTTGTTTTTATTATTATTATTTTCGTCCGGAGTCTCATCACGACTTGTGGGGCAATCATAGTCTCCATCATCCTTTCCTCACTAGGACAATGCTCTAATAATGATGATCATCACACTTTTATTTACTTACAACTCAAGAATTACAAATCAATACTTAGAACAAAATATGACTCTATGTGAATACCTCCGGCGGTGTACCGGGATGTGCAATGACTCAAGAGTGACATGTATGGAAGAATTATCAACGGTGGCTTTGCCACAAATATGATGTCAACTACATGATCATGCATAGCAATATGACAATGATGGAGCGTGTCATAATAAATGGAACGGTGGAGAGTTGCATGGCAATATATCTCAGAATGGCTATGGAAATGCCATAATAGGTAGGTATGGTGGCTGTTTTGAGGAAGGTAACTGGTGGGTTTAAGGTACCGGCGAAAGTTGCGCGATACTAGAGAGGCTAGAAATGGTGGAAGGGTGAGAGTACGTATAATCCATGGACTCAACATTAGTCATAAAGAACTCACATACTTATTGCAAAAATCTATTAGTTATCGAAATGGAGTATTACGCGCATGCTCCTAGGGGGATAGATTGGTAGGAAAAGACCATCGCTCGTCCCCGACCGCCACACATAAGGAAGACAATCAATAAATAAATCATGCTCCGACTTCATCACATAACTGTTCACCATACCTGCATGCTACGGGAATCACAAACTTTAACACAAGTATCTCTCAAATTTACAACTACTCAACTAGCATGACTCTAATATTACCATCCTCATATCTCAAAACAATCATCAAGTATCAAACTTCTCATAGTATTCAATGCACTCTATATGAAAGTTTTTATTATATCCCACTTGGATGCCCATCATATTAGGACTGAATTCATAACCAAAGCAAACTACCATGCTGTTCTAAAGACTCTCAAAATAATATAAGTGAAGCATGAGATTTCATCTATTTCTTCAAAATAAAACCACCGCAGTGCTCTAACAAGATATAAGTGAATCACTAGAGCAACGACAAACTACTCCGAAAGATATAAGTGAAGATCAATGAGTAGTCGAATAATTATGCAACTATATGAAGACTCTCTGACATTTAATAATTTCACATCTTGGTATTTTATTCAAACATCAAGCAAAACAAAAGTAAATAAAATGACGCTCCAAGCAAAACACATATCATGTGGTAAATAAAAATATAGCTCCAAGTAAAGTTACCGATGAACGAAGACGAAAGAGGGGATGCCTTCCGGGGCATCCCCAAGCTTAGGCTTTTGGTTATCCTTGAATATTACCTTGGGATGCCTTGGGCATCCCCAAGCTTAGGCTCTTGCCACTCCTTATTCCATAGTCCATCGAATCTTTACCCAAAACTTGAAAACTTCACAACACAAAACTTAACAGAAAACTCGTGAGCTCCGTTAGCGAAAGAAAACAAAACACCACTTCAAGGTACTGTAATAAACTCATTCAATATTTATATTGGTGTTAAACCTACTGTATTACAACTTATCTATGGTTTATAAACTCTTTTACTAGCCATAGATTCATCAAAATAAGTAAACAACACATGAAAAACAGAATCTGTCAAAAACAGAACAGTCTGTAGTAATCTGTAACTAACGCAAACTTCTGGAACCTAGAAAATTCTAAAATAAATTGCTGGACTGAGGAATTTATCTTTTAATCATCTGCAAAAAGAATTAACTAAATATCACTCTCCAATTAAACATGGCAGCAATTCTCGTGAGCGCTAAAGTTTCTGTTTTTTACAGCAAGATCAACAAGACTTTCCCCAAGTCTTCCCAAAGGTTCTATTTGGCACAAACACTAATTAAAAGCATAAAACCACATCTAGACAGAGGCTAGATGAATTATTTATTACTAAACAGGAGCAAAAATCAAGGAACAAAAATAAAGTTGGGTTGCCTCCCAACAAGCGCTATCGATTTAACGCTCCTAGCTAGGCATGATGACTTCAATGATGCTCACATAAAAGATAAGAATTGTAACATAAAGAGAGCATCATGATGAATATGACTAGCACATTTAAGTCTAACCCTCTTCCTATGCATAGGGATTTTGTGAGCAAACAACTTATGGGAACAAGAATCAACTTGCATAGGAAGGTAAAACAAGCATAACTTCAAAACTTTAAGCACATAGAGAGGAAACTTGATATTATTGCAATTCCCACAAGCATATATTCCTCCCTCATAATAATTTCAGTAGCATCATGAATGAATTCAACAATATAACCAGCACCTGAAGCATTCTTTTCATGATCTACAAGCATAGAATTTTTATTACTCTCCACGTAAGCAAATTTCTTCTCATGAATAGTAGTGGGAGCAAACTCAATAAAATAACTATCATGGGATTGAAAATTGAAATCAAGATGACAAGTTTCATTGTTATCATTATTCTTTAAAGCATACATGCCATCACAATAATCATCATAGATAGGAGGCATGCTTTCATCATAATAAATTTGCTCATCAAAACTTAGGGGACAAAAAACATCATCTTCATCAAACGTAGCTTCCCCAAGCTTGTGGCTTTGCATATCATTATCATGATAGATATTCAAGGAATTCATACTAACAACATTGCAATCGTGCTCATCATTCAAATATTTAGTGCCAACCATTCTAATGCATTCTTCTTCTAACACTTTGGCACAATTTTCCTTTCCATCATACTCACGAAAGATATTAAAAAGATGAAGCATATGAGGCAAACTTAATTCCATTTTTTTGTAATTTTCTTTTATAAACTAAACTAGTGATAAAACAAGAAACTAAAAGACTCGATTGCAAGATCTAAAGATATACCTTCAAGCACTCACCTCCCCAGCAACGGCGCCAGAAAAGAGCTTGATGTCTACTACACAACCTTCTTCTTGTAGATGTTGTTGGGCCTCCAAGTGCAGAGGTTTGTAGGACAGTAGCAAATTTCCCTCAAGTGGATGACCTAAGGTTTATCAATCCGTAGGAGGCATAGGATGAAGATGGTCTCTCTCAAGCAACCCTATAACCAAATAACAAAGAGTCTCTTGTGTCCCCAACACACCCAATACAATGGTAAATTGTATAGGTGCACTAGTTCGGCGAAGAGATGGTGATACAAGTGGTATATCACTACAAAAAAATACACTTCCATGATGATACGTGTTTGTCGCAGTAGGTCGCTTTTTTTTCATGCATGTACATCCATGACAAATTTATGACAGAATCAAGATAGTCATGCATGTGCTATCGTAGAAGTGTTCCATGACATTACCAAAATTATCATCACGGAAGTGTCCACTTCCATGACGATAAATCGCGCGTCACAGAAGTGCTTTCGTCAAGGGTGACCGACACGTGGCATCCACCGTAACGGAACACCGTTAAGCTATCGGGTCGGGTTTTGGATCCGATAACCCGTTAACAGCCCCGACCAACGGGGATTTTCCACGTGTAAAATCATCATTGGCTAGAGGAAACACGTGTCGGCTCATCGTCGAGACAGATGTCATCCACTCACTGGATAGAAGGCGCCTATGATACGTCGACACGTGGCACAGCCCAACAAGTTTAACTGGGCCGGCCTTACTAGAGGCCCACAAGATTTTGTGGACCATAATGGGCTGGCCCAGGTAAAGGCCCACGAAATTTTGTGGACCATAATGGGTTGGCCCAGCTAAAGGCCCACAAGATTTTGCGGGCCATAATGGGCCGGCACAGGTAAAGGCCCACAAGATTCTTGCGGTTCATAATGGGTCGGCCTAGCTAAAGGCCCACGAGATTTTGCCGACATTAATGGGTCGGCCCAGCTGTAGGCCCACAAGATTTTGAGGACCCTAGTAGGCCGCCCATTAACTGGCTGCCAATTTTTGGGCCAAATGCCGGCCCATATTTGATCGCTCCGGGCCTAATAGTGGCCCATATGAGATCCGACCCGCTAAAAGCCTACCACGTTCTGGGCCAAATTATGGCCCAGATCAGGTCCAGCCCTTTAAGAGGCTTTGGGCTCAATTATGGCCCATATCAGATTCGGCCCGTCAACTGGACACTATGCTTTTGGGCCCACTTGCTAAAGGCCCACGTAGTAATTCGGCCTGATATTAGTTTTGGCCTGTTAAGGGCCCGTTTAACATTTCGGCCCTATATTAATTTCGGCCTGTTAAAAGCCCGTCATATAGTTGAGCCTAACTACGGCTCGGTTTGCATCTGGCCTGCTCGCAGCCGATAGCTGATTGGGCCAAACAAGGACCCAGAAAATTTTCGCCTGTTAAAAACCCGTGATTTGATTCGCACAATCATGGGTCGGGTTCATTTCGGGCTGCTGCTGGCCCGTGAGCTGATCGGCACATTTCAGGCCCAACCTACATCGTGATTGCATGACGGCCCAATTATGTACCGTAATTTTACGGTTTGGCCGGTTTACTGCGAAGACAGGATATATATACAGTAAAATAACCGCAGCATCGTGAATAAGAAAAAACCTATACTATACAATAAAGAAATTACGGCATATTACATCCACTGGGCATCAAAGTTCGCCACTATGATAATAAAGAACAAGCACACAACAGATTACATACACTGGGCATCAAAGATCGCCACCAGTGCAAATAAACACGCCGACAAAATAATATACAAAACCGACAGCACTTCAATAGAGTTCAAGAAAGGTTAGCCCTGCTGGGGAGCTGCAGCGCAAGCAGCTGAGCAAGATGATGAGACTGCGCTTGTTCAACACTTATATCTTCCTCACTCTGAAAGATAAACAAGCAGACAGATGACAGGTTTTGCACATAAAAGTATCAGTGCTGACAATTCATCACATTTCTTACTGACGAATAAAGTGACACAGTTTAAATTTGCATTAACACAATATGGTATTGTTCAGGTCAAGACATGGCAGGAAATGACATTGTGAAGGAGTTGGCAGCTTCACGACACCACTGGATTACAGATCAAGAACTCATAAATATCAATGGTTAGTGTGCTGTCAATTTATACCATTTCAGATTGACAAATAAAGAGATGGTTTAAATAATAGTAGAATGATATGACATTTTTCATAGTTAAGACATTGCAGAATATGACATTGTGCTGTAGTGGGTAGGTTCACCACACCACTGGAATACAAATGAAGAACAGAAGCATACATGCAGTGCAAAAGAAGATCACTTGCTTTGTATAGTTTAATTTACATGGTATGAAGAAGGAACTTGGTTGTACAACTGAAAACTTAAATTGATAAAGGACGAACTTTTGTTTATGAACTACATATAATAAACTTTAAACAAGCAATTTGATGCAAACACCAAAAATAAACAGTTGTTGCAGTCATGCCTAACCAAATATATACAACAATGTTTGAAGGCTTGAGATGGACAAACTTACATTATTGGTGAAGACAGGCTCTATAAAGGCCTTGTCCATGCTGATGTGGGGGGGGGCAATTCAAGAAGTTTACCACAGAATCTTCTTCAAAAGCATTGCCTTTATTCTACATTTTGTTAAGAGTAAATATAGATGTGATAATATACGAAAAAATGGAGAATATTTAAGATAAGATGAAGAGTGATGCTACATAACCAAGTAGCTATAAATGTAAGTGCAGCAATACAGGCAAAAGGTACAGCCAAGAGCAATGCACGGCTAAACTTCTTCAGTACCAACCTTATGGTAAGAGTAGATATAGATCTGATGTGTAGAAAATGGAGGGCAAAGGAAAATAAGCTGCAGAGTGATGGTACATGAACAACCCCCTGTCATTATAAGTACACTGATAGAGGACAGCATGTACTTACAAGAACAATGCAGAGCTAAAAAAACATTGGCATTGGATATATTCTACACTAATGTAACCATTCATACATATCAGATAATTTGGAGCGAACAATTGATAAGCAAGCTATCATGCATACTGCTGTCACATAATGAACTAGGTATGTATGCAAGTACAGTGATACAGGACAACAGGTACTAACAAGAGCAAAGCAGCGGGTAGCATATTTGAGATATCATGTCGTTCTTGTCAAACCAAAATTCTTCTTCGAGTAGATTTCCTGCAAAAAAGATCCATAAGGCACATGCGGAAAAGTAGAAGTTCAAATTGTCATGTGATTTCATAGACAGTACCTCATCCTGGGAACGAGACCAGTGCATAACAAGGTTTTCCATTCAATGTATTCTAAATTTAGCACAGGAGACTTCACCAGAAATTCGTTTATAGACTTGCCATCAAAGTGTGATTTCCTCAGGTAACACCGATACTGCTGCAATGCTTCCTTGAAAAGCACAAGCAAGCTTTGCTCGTCATGACTATCCAGATTGACCCTCGCCTAGTTACAACAATGTAATGTAAATCATTGATGTGTTCAATCAGCAGAAAACAGGAAAATAATAGCCATGAATAATAGCACTTACACGTAAGTTGGACAGGAAGATGTGAAAATGGTGTTTGTCTTCACAATAATCTTCCCATGATGGGAATATATGCACATAGTCCCTAACAACATTAAAAGCATTGTCTTTTAAACTGGGAATAAATGGAATGGGGTTCCAATCTGCAGGAATTGGCCCTGCTGTTGGGATAGGTCTTTGGCCGGTGGACTTGCTGTACTTTTTGTTGGAGTGGGATTTTTCTGTGCTACAGCTGGTGCTATGGCAAATGAAATCGGTATACCTTTTGCTGGAGTGCAGGTCCTGTGTGGTGGGGCTAGTGGTGTGGCCAGTGAAGTATGGGTATAGTCTGCTGGAGTCGGTCCTACGTTTTGTGTCACTGGTTGTACAGCTAATATAAGTGGGGTGCTGTCTGATTTCTTCGGCACCACCATGTTTTTCAAGGACTTTGCTGGTGCTCCTTCAGGTTCGGCAATCACCCTCTTCCTTTTTTGATGTCTGATGCACAAGAACAGCATTTAAGTGGAAAAATATGCTATGATGATAGATGGAATATGTATTGATAATGGATGGGCATGGCATCTCGACATATATGATGAGTAAACTAAGTAGATGGCGGTGCAACAAAGTAGAAGAAATGCAAGATACCCGCAATCAATAAAACATTGCCAAATTAGAACAGGCACCTTGATGGGTGAACAGGACAGGCCATCTGCCTTTGACTCCTCGAGGTTAGAATAGTCATTAGGATGATATTCTGAACAAGAATTAACAGGTGGGGAGCGTATGAGTTTCATTGCATCCGGAATGGCACTCAATGCCTTAGTGCCAATTTTGTAAGTCATTGCAGTGTTTAGCTTCAAGTGTGGACTGCTGCTAGTGCGACACAAAGCAGCTACACAGATCATAGTGTAGATATAACGGGAAAACCTTAAGCATTAGAGTAAAATCAGCAAAGTGGAACTTGTTGGAATATATGTGCTAGTATTGCCGGTACGGCTAGAAAGGCTTCGGATACCGTCTCTCTTCAAGTGAAGGTGCGGTACTGTTAATATCAATGTAACTCTCAAAGGCGACACAGCTCCCCGCATTTCCTTGCTATTCTTATAGGATTCAAGTGGGCAGGCCACTACAAATCCTATTCCTATGTTCACAAGATCCTACGAATCAAACAGGCTCAAAGTGTCCATCACAACCGACCGTATAGACCTCTACACTGCAAATGTCCCTGCTCATCTTCGGTACAAGGAACATACTATACTACTATCATACTCCCTCCGTTCCAAAATATAAGTCTTGGTAGAGATTTCCACTATGGATCACATATAGATGTATCCAGGTACATTTTAGAGTGTAGATTCACTCATTTTTCTCCATATGTAGTCCATGGTGGAATCTATACAAAGACTTGTATTTAGGAATGGGGAGAGTACATATTAAAGAAGAACGGAAGAGGAACATGGTAAAGAAGAGCAAGCAGATATTGGATAATAAAATGTTGGTTGCGTAGTGCCCACACATGATGAACCAGAGCGCATTAAGAATACAACTCCTAGCTGTCTCTCGACCATTTCAGGCGGTTGGATGAAGATCCTACGTCTCCAAACCCTTCTTCTTCCTCGTCTCTGATTCTTCCCATACAGAACACCGCACGGGCCGCCGGCCGGACCACCGGCCCCCACCACCTGTGTTCCTCTGCCACCCCCACCCCCACCCCAACCCCAACCCCCACCCGCATCGAGTTTTCTTCGTTCGGCGAGGCCCCACAACCACCCGAGCCCCTTCGATCGCATCGGCGAACTCCGGCGAGCTCTGAAAAATCGACTGACCCAATTTTGAAATTTAGTCTACTGTGATTTAACTAGTGTGGAATATAAAAGGGGAAAACCATAAGCATTGCGAGTATGGTGTTGAGCCTGCCATGGTGGATCTGAAGGTGCAAACTGGACAAAGGCAACTTCGCAACCAAGACAAGAAATCAGAGTAAAGCAGTGGCGATCTATTTTCTTGCTGCGATAAATAAGTTGAGCAGATACGGAAGAGTACCGCCTCTGGTGCGGCGCCGTGAAGGCATCTGCTGAGAATTTGACGGTGTTGCGGTATCGATGGCTGTCGGCGGTGTTGAAGCAGATCTAGGAGGGTAGATGGTGGCAGCAGGGCGCGGTGGACGAGACGGTCGTAGGAGCGGCGCCCGCAAGGTGGACGACAGCGGGGATGAAGCGAGAGGACGGGATGCAAGGATCCCGGTCCGAAGCCGTGGATGAGAGAGGTCGATCTCTTGTAATGGACGGCGGCGTCGGGGTATCAGCTCCGGCATGATGGAGGAGGACGGCGGTGGATGGGGTGGCGGACGGTGACGGACGGAGGAGGGTGGGGTGGAGAGGGTGTTTTGGCGCCCCCGGAGTACGAATGGGGAAAAGGGAGGTAGAGAGGAAGGGGGGAACCATGTATTCAGGGCACGCTTGTCTCAAATGCGAGGAAATTTACAAACTTAGCCCCTGTTTCAAATTTCTACTACATCACAGCAACACTAGTCGGTTGGGGATAGGACGGTAATCTCGCATACACCGAAAATTTGCCGACGAGAGTTTGTTTTTGGCGCCCACCGTGTATGAATATGAATCAGGGAGGGAGTCGATTTCGTCCAACGACACACTGTGTTTTGGCGCCCACCGTGTATGAATCCGGGTGAGAGGCGGTTACGTCATGTTTGGGTGAAATTATAAACCTACCCCTATCGAAACCTATAGAAATCCAGCATATAGGCTTTGCATGGCAGGGATAGGCAGCAGTGATTTCCATCTCACAAATTTTGTTTCTGGGCGGTTACTGCGACTTTCCCCAATTCATTCAAATTTTGCAGAGTGCACGTTTACCGTGCCAACTCAATTTGAATCCCGTTTGTATTCTATTTTTTCGGGCGGGATCCATTTTCAATTGGAATTACATTCTATATACATCATTTTTTTATATATACTTTCAAAAGCATGACACTATTTATACATAAATATGGTTTACAAATGGCATGATCTCAGATTCATAAGGTTGTATCCATCAATTTGGATTTTCAAATATTTGAAACTACTTTATGTTGAAATCCAATGTATGCATTCCTCGCTAACTGTCTCCAATTAATGTGTGTTTCATGCGGGTTTTTTTACTTCTCAAACATGTATAATGTGTTTCACACACGCAACATATAGTGTAATCCCGTTTAGACATTAATTGCATATAAACCATGCATTGTTTGTAACTGAAAAATCTATGGATCACCAACATTGATAAACTATATAACATTACACGTGTGCCCAAAGTCAAATGAATATGCATGTTTGATACACCAATTTGCGTATCGATGTCGTGATCTCCAGTTTAAATATTTGAATCCCCTTTAATCCAGATATTCGTCTCATATAGCTATCACTCATGATTATATAGGACTATCTCTCTGGACCTATACGCGTTCATCGTCTCTCAGGTATCTCTCGTGCTACCTGTATGTCAACAATGATCTTTTATCTTCGTAACACATTGACGGTACTCTCTCCCTCGACCTTCATCACTCTATCTCTCTCTAAGTATATCTCACTCCCTGTTATGTGTCTCTAACTATGATTATCCATGTGGAATCTCTTTCTCTCACACAAACACAAAACTTTGTCTCCCGGGGTCTCATTTCTCTCTACTATTCCCATGTGTGCCACTCGCACACCCCTCATACAGAGATGTCTTTCGCTCCTTAGATATGAGAACCTACGACTCTTCCTCATCAATATCTCTTTCTCACACACAAACACAAACTCTGTCTCCCAGGGTCTCATATTTCTCCATTGTTCTCTTGTATGTCGCTCACACACACCCTCTCTCCCTAGAGATATCTTGCGTTCCCTCGTATGTCTCTCTAGCTATCACTCTCGTTGTGAAATATCTTTCTCTCTCGTAGACACAAAACTCCGTCTCTCTGGATCTTATTTCTCTCTAATATCTGTTTGTATGTGACTCACACGCACCCTCTCTCTATCTCTCTCACACCCACACACATAACCCAGCCTTCTGATCCACTCAACTCATATCTCTAACGCACACTAGCTAGCATCTTTATCTTTCTATTTATCTTTTTCTCCATCAACCTTCTTTCTCGCCCTCACTCTTGATTCCTATCACGCACACTAAATATGTTTCTCTCTACATGCAGTCAAGTGCCCTCTCACACACATATATAACTTCACACTTTGAACCACCCGACGGTCATCTCCAACACCCAAACTAGCGGATGTCCCTCTAGCTAGCATCTCCATCTCTGTATCTATCTGTAGTTTCTCCGTCAACATTTCTTTCTCGCACGGAGTCTTGCTTCCTATCACCCACACTATATATGTCTCTCCATACATATGCATTTATAGGTTGGTCTCTTTTGCACAATCGTTGCGCCTCACTCCCTCTGCTCGCCATAGATGCATGCTCCAGCCCACACCACTATCTCTTCAAGACAAAAACACATGCTCAATTGTCGGGACTTCTTCCATGCATTCTCACATGCACGCATATTGTCATACCGATCCGTCTCTCCCATGTCGTTGATCTTATGACTTATGTCTTCTTTCTTTTATCTCGATCATGCGCGCGCGCACACACACACATCCCACGTATACATGTATACCTCTCACACATGCACGTTCAAGGTCTCTATGTCTCCTTACGTAGTTAATTACCCTTAATCCTAACGCCACATCGAATCGTTCTCCTCTTTTGTGCACATAACTTCCGCCTGGATGGGTAAAACACACACTCACACTTAACAATCTCCTTCTAGCTACCCCCCCCCCCCGCCTCTCACTCTTCCCCTATATCCCCGAAACCAATAAGACCATCCCTTAGTTTAATTCCCGCCTACATGCACCATCGATATATAGTAGTCTTCCTCGGTGTCTCTCGAACAAACACATTCTCTCGAAGTCG